>NC_088408.1:8609211-8646711 GCF_034236695.1 Oncorhynchus nerka | reverse complement strand
GGTGTGTCCAAACCTTTGACTGGTACTGTATTTGTTTCTGAAAGTAGTAAAAAGTTTAGAATTTGGTTCCATAGTCCGAGAAGGCAATGATTACATCAAGCGTGTGACTCTATACACTTGTTGGATGCATTTGCCATTTGTGTTGGTTGTGTTTCAGATAATTTTGTGGCCAATAGAAATGAATGGTAATTACATATATTGTGTCATTTTGGAGTAACTTTTATTTTAAATAAGAATAGAATATATTTCTAAACTTCTACATTCATGTGGAAGCTACCATTGTCAGGATTTGGCCAGGGTTGTTCCGGTTTTTGGTCACTAGATGCCCCCATTGTGCCTTTTGACCTTTTGTTTTCCCTTGATCCCCATTATTATTTGCACCTGTGCCTCGTTTCCCCTGATTGTATTTAAACCCTTTGTTTTCCTCAGTTCTTTGCTCTGTGTTTGTATGTTAGCACCCAGCCCTAGTACTCTGAGAACTCTTGTTGATCCCGGTGGACGCTCTTGTGGAATTCTGTTTTTTGTTCTTGTTTGTTTGTTTTTTGAGTATCTTTTGAGGCTTTTTGTGCTTTACCTTCCACCTTGTGGATTTACCTTTTTTGTCTTGGAGGATTACCTTTGTTCTTGTAGGATTCCTTTTGAGGTTGTGGAGTTACATGTTTTCCTGAAGAACTTCACTTTTTACTTCATTAAAATACACCGTCTCAAGTACTGCTGTGTCTGCCTCATCTTCTGGGTTCTGCCGACTATTCGTGGCTCAGTTGGTTATGTGACTGTTTCTCACTCCGGAGACCCGGGTTCGTAACCGGGTCCTGACAGAAACACAGAGCCAAAAATACCCATGGCAGTTAACCCTCTGGCTGAACCTCGTCTTCCACCTCCCCAACGGTTCTCAGGTGATCCAAGTGCTTGTAAAGGGTTTCTCACCCAATGTTCTCTCTCCTTCGAGCTGCAACCCTCATCGTTCCCCACCGACCGGTCTAAGATCGCATATATCATCACCCTGCTGTCGGAAAAAGCCCTGGCCTGGGCTACTGCTGTGTGGGATGCCCATAGTTCCTGCTGTGCCAGCTACTCTGCCTTTGCTGAGGAATTCAAACGAGTGTTTCAAGGCCCAAGCAGTGGTCCTGACTCAGCCAAACAGCTCCTGACTCTCCACCAAGGTCGGCGCAGCGTGACGGACTATGCTATCCAGTTCCGCACGGTGGCAGCAGCGAGTGGCTGGAACAACGAGGCGCTCACGGTGTGCTTTCTGAAAGGCCTTTCCGACACTATCCAAGATGAACTGGCCACTCGGGAACCATCGGACAATCTCGAGTCCCTGATCAAGTTGGCCTCACGCATTGACCAGCGTCTGAGAGAGAGAGAACTCAACCGTAGACCTCTAGCCCCTATCAGTCCCAGCTCCGAGTCCCCACCTTTATCCTCGCTGGCTCCACCGGAACCCATGCAGATTGGACGCATCTCCCAGGCTGAGAGAGACCGCCGGATGAGGGAGCGACGCTGTCTATATTGCGGCAAACCGGGCCATTTCCGTTCCACGTGTCCCGGGCTCCAGGGAAACGCTCTGTCCCGTACAGACCGGGAGGAACTGTAACGGGAAACATAACCTCCTCCCATCCGTCCAACTCCCGTCTGCTCATTCCAGTCACCCTTTCCTGGGACAACCACAAGCTTCACCTTCAAGCCTTGGTAGACTCTGGAGCCGCAGGTAACTTCATGGATGGTGTCTGGGCGAAGGAGAATGGCGTTCCCTCTGAACCTCTAAGTGACCCCATGAGGGTTACTACATTGGATGGAAGCCCTTTGGGATCTGGACTTGTCACTCATGTCACTACCTCCTTGCGACTTTCAGTTTCACAACACCAGGAATTGATGAACTTTCATTTGATCTCCTGTTCCGAGTTCCCTCTCGTCCTTGGATACCCCTGGCTTCACAGCCATAACCCTCACATCGACTGGTCTGTGGGCACTATCAAGCAGTGGGGTCCTACGTGCCAAGCTACTTGTATTTTCCCGAATTCCCCGAGTTCTACTCCCGAGTCTTTAGAATCCATCGACCTGACCCGAGTTCCCGAGTGTTACCATGACCTCAAACTGGTATTTAGCAAACAGAGGGCCACCATGCTACCACCCCATAGACCTTATGATTGCCCCATCAAACTGTTTCCGGGCACTTGCCCTCCCAGGGGTCGGATCTTTTCCCTATCTCCACCCGAACGAGCTGCTATGGATACCTACATCAAGGACGCTCTGGAAGCAGGCCTCATGCGTCCATCCACCTCCCCGGGGGAGCAGGGTTTTTCTTTGTGGCCAAGAAAGACGGTGGATTACGTCCTTGCATCGACTACCGGGGACTCAATGCCATAACCGTCCGTAACCGTTACCCGCTACCCCTTATGGCCACAGCCTTCGAGCTGCTCCAGGAAGCAGTTGTTTTCACTAAGCTTGACCTGCGGAACGCATACCATCTTGTGCGGATCAGACCTGGTGACGAGTGGAAGACCGCTTTCAACACGCCTACTGGTCACTATGAATACTTGGTGATGCCCTTCGGCCTGACCAACGCCCCAGCGGTGTTCCAAGCGCTCATAAACGATGTGCTTAGGGATATGCTTAACATATTTGTGTTCGTTTACTTGGATGACATCCTCATCTTTTCAAGCTCTCTTCAAGAACACACTAAGCATGTCAGACAAGTACTCAAACGCCTCCTAGACAGCCATCTGTACGTTAAGCCGGAAAAATGTGAATTCCATTCATCCCGAGTACAATTCCTGGGATTTGTAGTGGAACCCGGTCGAGTCCAAATGGACCCCAGGAAGGTAGGGGCGGTAGCGGATTGGCCCACCCCCAAATCCGTAAAGGAAGTTCAGCGTTTCCTGAGATTCACTAACTTTTTAGCAAGTTCATCAAGAACTTCAGCTTGGTGGCAGCCCCTCTCTCAGCTTTAACCAAGGGTGGCAATGCAAGGTTTTTGTGGGGAAGAGAAGCTGAGACGGCCTTCCAAGGACTCAAGCAGCGCGTCCTCTCTGCTTCCATCCTGATACTACCGACTACGGATGAACCGTTTGTGGTGGAGGTAGACGCCTCAGAGGTTGGTGTTGGAGCTGTCCTGTCTCAGAGGGGTGAAGACAAGAAGCTTAATCCGTGCGCTTTCTTCTCACACCAGCTTACCCCGGCTGAGAGGAACTACGATGTGGGGGATCGTGAACTCCTAGCGGTTAACCTCTTCAGTCGACCCTCTACTTTTTTGAACATTCTGTTAAAAATCGCGCAACATTTCAGCGCCCTGCTACTCATGCCAGGAATATAGTATATGCATTTGCTTAGTCTGTGTGGATAGAAAACACTCAGACGTTTAAAAAACTGGTTAAATCACTGCTGTGGCTTTACCAGAACGGCATTTACATCGAAAAGCACAGGAAAAACTGATCACTGAAAATGGGGAAAATATATCCATGCGCTACTTGAACCCATTGATAAACGTGAACCACAATTAATTGCCTGAGGTTGCAGTACCTACAGCTTCCACAGGGTGTCTAGAGTCTTGTCATTTCCCTTCGAGTTTTTTCTTGGTCAAACACATACAGGACACCGTATCTAATCCGGTCTAGGACCGGATATTTTCGTTGAGTTTCTAGCCGGACATTTTTCCAGACGGACAGCTAATGATCTTTACATCGCCTCCTGATGAATTTTATCGCTTATTAACGTTTACTAATACCTAAAGTTGCATTACAAACGTATTTCGAAGTGTTTTGTGAAAGTTTATCGTCGACTTTTTGAATTTTAAAAAATGACGTTACGTTTTGAAACAATGTTTTTTTCGTTTATCACACAGTCTACATATAACGATATCTAGGCTTTATATGGACCGATTTAATCGAAATAAAGACCCAAATAGTGTTTATGGGACATCTAGGAGTGCCAACAAAGAAAATGGTGAAAGGTAATGAATGTTTTCTATTTTATTGTGCGGTTTGTGTAAAGCCGAAATGCTAATTATTTTGTTTACGTCCCCTGTGGGTCTTTTGGGGTGTTGCATGCTATCAGATAATAGCTTCTCATGCTTTCGCCGAAAAGCATTTTAAAAATCTGACTTGTTGCCTGGATTCACAACGAGTGTAGCTTTAATTCGATACCCTGCATGTGTATTTTAATGAACTTTTGAGTTTTAACTAATACTATTAGCATTTAGCGTAGCGCATTTGCATTTCCAGAGCTCTAGTTGGGACGCAAGCGTCCCGAGTAGAAGCAACAGGTTAAGATGGCATTGAAGGAATGGAGACACTGGCTCGAGGGGGCTTCTCACCCGTTTCAAGTGCTTACGGACCACAAAAATCTGGAGTATATCCAGCAGGCGAAGCGGTTGAACTCTAGACAAGCTAGATGGTCTCTCTTCTTCAACCGATTCCAGTTTATCCTCACCTATCGGCCCGGGTCGAAGAATCTCAAACCGGATGCCCTGTCCCGAGTCTACGCTCCTGCCATTCGAGATGACACGGACATGCCTGTCCTTCCTGCTGCTAAGATCGTGGCTCCGATCTCGTGGCAAGTTGAGGATACTGTGAGACGAGCTCAAGCTATTGAACCGGACTCGAAAGGAGGTCCTGCCAATCGGTTGTTTGTCCCCAAGGCAGTGAGGACTCAGGTCCTTCTGTGGGGGCACTCCTCTCGCCTCACCTGTCACCCGGGCGTAGGTCGCACCTTGGAGTTCATCCAGCGTAAGTTCTGGTGGCCTACCATAAGAGAAGACGTTGCCACTTTCGTCAATGCCTGCCCCGTGTGCTGCCAGGGCAAATCTTCTCACCTCCGCCCGCAAGGACTCCTTCACCCTTTACCTGTTCCCCACAGACCCTGGTCCCATATCTCGTTGGACTTCATTACTGGCCTTCCTCCATCCCATGGCAATACTACTATCCTAGTCATTATCGACAGGTTTTCAAAGGCGGCCAGGTTCGTCCCTCTGACTAAGTTACCTTCTGCCAAGGAAACGGCTGAGTTGGTAATGAATCATGTGTTCCGAGTCTTCGGCATTCCTCAAGATATGGTTTCTGACAGAGGTCCCCAGTTCGCCTCTAGGTTTTGGAAGGCCTTCTGCCAACTCATGGGGGCTTCTGCCAGTCTATCTTCAGGGTACCATCCGGAGTCCAACGGCCAAACTGAGAGGATGAATCAAGAGCTGGAAACCACCCTCCGATGTATGACTCGTAACAACCCGTCCACATGGTCGTCCTTCATTGTTTGGGCCGAATACGCGCACAACACCTTGCGCTCCTCCTCCACCGGTATGTCCCCGCACGAGTGTCAGTTTGGCTATGCCCCTCCATTGTTCCCGGACCAGGAGGCAGAAGTCAGAGTGCATTCAGCCTTGAAGTTCGTCAGACGCTGTCGGCTTATGTGGAGGAAGACCCGTCTTAATCTTATGCGTTCCTCACAGAGGTACCAACAACAAGCCAACAGACGTCGCCGTCCCGGGCCTACCCTGCGCCCCGGCCAGAGAGTCTGGCTCTCCACAAGAGACTTACCACTACGGGTGGAGTCTCGCAAGCTGTCCCAAAAATACATCGGTCCCTTTAATTAAGGTTGCCAGGAGAGTTAACCCAGTTTCTTATCGCCTACACTTACCCAGATCCCTTAAGATTAATCCCACGTTTCACATTTCCTTATTAAAACCTGTTGTTTTTCTCCCTTGTCCCAGCAGACAGACCTCCCCCTCCGCCTCGTGTCATTGGAGGCCAGCCGGCTTATACCGTCCATCGGATACTGGATTCCCGCCGGGTGCAGCGGTCCTGGCAGTATCTGGTGGACTGGGAAGGCTACGGTCCCGAGGAGCGCTCCTGGGTTCCTGCCAAAGACATACTGGACCCTGACCTCATTCGTCAGTTCAGGGCCCTCCACCCTGAGAGAGCTGGTAGGAACGTCAGGAGCCGTTCCTAGGGGGATTCTGTCAGGATTTGGCCAGGGTTGTTCCGGTTTTTGGTCACTAGATGCCCCCATTGTGCCTTTTGACCTTTTGTTTTCCCTTGATCCCCATTATTATTTGCACCTGTGCCTCGTTTCCCCTGATTGTATTTAAACCCTTTGTTTTCCTCAGTTCTTTGCTCTGTGTTTGTATGTTAGCACCCAGCCCTAGTACTCTGAGAACTCTTGTTGATCCCGGTGGACGCTCTTGTGGAATTCTGTTTTTTGTTCTTGTTTGTTTGTTTTTTGAGTATCTTTTGAGGCTTTTTGTGCTTTACCTTCCACCTTGTGGATTTACCTTTTTTGTCTTGGAGGATTACCTTTGTTCTTGTAGGATTCCTTTTGAGGTTGTGGAGTTACATGTTTTCCTGAAGAACTTCACTTTTTACTTCATTAAAATACACCGTCTCAAGTACTGCTGTGTCTGCCTCATCTTCTGGGTTCTGCCGACTATTCGTGGCTCAGTTGGTTAAGTGACTGTTTCTCACTCCGGAGACCCGGGTTCGTAACCGGGTCCTGACAACCATGGTAACGGATAGTACTGAATTAATCATAAATAATGAGGAATGAGGAAGTTACAGACTCACAAATATCATCCCCCCCCCCAGTATACCTCATCTTTATCAGTAGATATACAGTACAGTATACCTCATCTTTATCAGTAGATATACAGTATACCTCATCTTTATCAGTAGATATACAGTATACCTCATCTTTATCAGTAGATATACAGTATACCTCATCTTTATCAGTAGATATACAGTACAGTATACCTCATCTTTATCAGTAGATATACAGTACAGTATACCTCATCTTTATCAGTAGATATACAGTATACCTCATCTTTATCAGTAGATATACAGTATACCTCAGCTTTATCAGTAGATATACAGTACAGTATACTCCATCTTTATCAGTAGATATACAGTATACCTCATCTTTATCAGTAGATATACAGTACAGTATACCTCATCTTTATCAGTAGATATACAGTACAGTATACCTCATCTTTATCAGTGGAAATATATGTACTCTGGATCTGTCTGGAGGTGGCTGTGTGTGGGTGTGTATGAGAAGATAGTGAGTATGCTTGCGAGTGAGGTTGTGTGTGTGTGTGTGTGTGTGTGTGTGTGTGTGTGTCTTCATGAGATGAATAGTGAAGCATATATATTCAGTCGACCTGCTCAGGCTATTAATAATGACTGTAAAAGCCTGTACTCTGTCTATTCTTCACCGTGTGTAGAGAATATACACACACACACACACACACACACACACACACACACAATGGTGGGGTGCAGAGGGATTATAGACAGAGGAGGAGTGTGATTTATAGAAGACAGTGCTAGAGCAGGGCTACAGTCAACTCAGGTAGGGTTGTCGATTACCTCCCACCTGGTGATCACAACTCCGCGTCCCAAATTGGACCCTACCACCGAAATAAAGCACTGCTTTTGAGCAGGACCCCAAAGTAGTGCACTATACAGGGAATACAGTGCCATTTGGGACAAGGAGAGACAGTAGAGGGGAAAAACACAATACCTGCTCTAACAGTCTAGTTTCCTGTCAGGGCCAGTTCCCTCGATATGATTTCACATGTGATTTTTCCATGGTCAGTTCCCTCGATATGATTTCACATGTGATTTTTCCATGGTCAGTTCCCTCAATATGATTTCACATGTGATTTTTCCATGGTCAGTTCCCTCAATATGATTTCACATGTGATTTTTCCATGGTCAGTTCCCTCAATATGATTTCACATGTGATTTTTCCATGGTCAGTTCCCTCAATATGATTTCACATGTGATTTTTCCATGGTCAGTTCCCTCAATATGATTTCACATGTGATTTTTCCATGGTCAGTTCCCTCAATATGATTTCACATGTGATTTTTCCATGGTCAGTTCCCTCAATATGATTTCACATGTGATCTTCCCATGGCCAGTAGTAG
Source organism: Oncorhynchus nerka (assembly GCF_034236695.1). Taxonomy (NCBI): domain Eukaryota; kingdom Metazoa; phylum Chordata; class Actinopteri; order Salmoniformes; family Salmonidae; genus Oncorhynchus; species Oncorhynchus nerka. Next base: position 8,638,793 of record NC_088408.1, on the reverse strand, counting down.
TAGTAGTGGTAGTAGTAGTGGTAGTAGTGATATTAGTAGTAGTGATAGTAGTAGCAGTGGTAGTATTAGTGGTGATAGTAGTAGAAGTGGTAGTAGTAGTACCACTAGTAGTAGCAGTAGTAGTAGTAGCAGTAGAAGTAGTAGTAGTAGTAGTAGTAGCAGTGATAGTAGTAGTAGCAGTAGTGGTAGCATTAGTGGTGATAGTAGTAGTGGTAGTAGTAGTAGTAGTAGTAGTAGTAGTAGTAATAGTAGTAGTGGTAGTAGTAGTAGTGGTAGTAGTAGTAGTGGTATTAGTAGTAGTGATAGTAGTAGTGGTAGTAATAGTAGTGGTAGTAGTAGTGGTAGTGGTAGTAGTAGTGGTAGTAGTAGTAGTATTGGTAGTGGTAGTAGTGGTAGTAGTAGTAGTAGTAGTAGTAGTAGTAGTAGTAGTAGTGGTAGTAGTAGTAGTAGTAGTAGTAGTGGTAGTTGTGGTGGTAGTAGTAGTAGTAGTGATAATAGTAGTATTAGTGGTTGTATTAGTGATAGTAGTTGTGGTAGTAGTAGTAGTGGTGGTGGTAGTGGTAGTGGTAGTAGTAGTAGTGGTAATGGTGGTCGTAGTTGTGGTAGTAGTAGTGGTAGTAATAGTAGTGGTAGTAGTAGTGGTAGTGGTAGTAGTGGTAATAGTAGTAGTATTGGTAGTGGTAGTAGTGGTAGTAGTAGTAGTAGTAGTAGTGGTAGTAGTAGTAGTAGTAGTAGTAGTAGTAGTAGTAGTGGTAATGATGGTCGTAGTTGTGGTAGTGATAGTAGTAGTGGTAGTAATAGTAGTGGTAGTAGTAGTGGTAGTGGTAGTAGTAGTGGTAGTAGTAGTAGTATTGGTAGTGGTAGTAGTGGTAGTAGTAGTAGTAGTAGTAGTAGTGGTAGTAGTAGTAGTAGTAGTAGTAGTGGTAGTAGTAGTAGTGGTAGTAGTAGTAGTGGTAGTAATAGTAGTGGTAGTAATAGTAGTGGTAGTAGTAGTGGTAGTGGTAGTAGTGGTAATAGTAGTAGTATTGGTAGTGGTAGTAGTGGTAGTAGTAGTAGTAGTAGTAGTGGTAGTAGTAGTAGTAGTAGTAGTAGTAGTAGTAGTAGTGGTAATGATGGTCGTAGTTGTGGTAGTGATAGTAGTAGTGGTAGTAATAGTAGTGGTAGTAGTAGTGGTAGTGGTAGTAGTAGTGGTAGTAGTAGTAGTATTGGTAGTGGTAGTAGTGGTAGTAGTAGTAGTAGTAGTAGTGGGTAGTAGTAGTAGTAGTAGTAGTAGTGGTAGTAGTAGTAGTAGTAGTAGTAGTGGTAGTAGTAGTAGTGGTAGTAGTAGTAGTGGTAGTAATAGTAGTGGTAGTAATAGTAGTGGTAGTAGTAGTGGTAGTAGTAGTAGTGGTAGTAGTAGTAGTATTGGTAGTGGTAGTAGTAGTAGTAGTAGTAGTAGTAGTAGTAGTAGTGGTAGTAGTAGTAGTAGTAGTAGTGGTAGTAGTAGTAGTAGTAGTAGTAGTGGTAGTAGTAGTAGTAGTGATAGTAGTAGTATTAGTGGTTGTATTAGTGATAGTAGTGGTGGTAGTAGTGGTGGTGGTAGTGGTAGTGGTAGTAGTAGTAGTGGTAATGGTGGTCGTAGTTGTGGTAGTAATAGTGGTAGTAGTAGTAGTGGTGGTGGTAGTGGTAGTGGTAGTAGTAGTAGTGGTAATGGTGGTCGTAGTTGTGGTAGTGGTAGTAGTAGTAGTGATGATGGTAGTAGTAGTGGTGGTAGTAGTATACAATGTGTAACGTTAACTACCGAGTCCATGTGCAGGAGTATGAGGTAATTGAGGTAGATATGTACATATAGGTACGGGTAAAGTGACTAGGCAACAGAATAGATAATAAACAGTAACAACAGTGTCTGTGATGAGTCTAAAGAGTTTGTGCAAAAAAGGTCAATGCAGATAGGATGGGTAGCTATTGGTTAACTATTTAAAGCTGCAATATGTAACTTTTTGGGTGTCCCAACCAAATTCACAAAGAATTGTGGGTTTTAGATTGGTAGATCTGTTCTATGTGCACAATTTCTTTGCTTCCTGGTCTTACATTTAGTGTTTGCGTCTTTTACTTTCGATTTGGTAGACCAGCTTAAAACAGTATAACTGACAATATATTTCATAGCAGTTTAGATGGGGTGGGAGATAACCTAGTGGTTAGAGCTTTGGGCATTTAACCGAAAGGTTGCTGGATCGAATCCCCCGAGCTGTCAAGGGGGATTTGCTCTGCGGCAGCAGAAAGAACAGTCTCTGACTGGAGTCTTTGAGGATTTTTAGGGCCTTCCTCTGACACCGCCTGCTATAGAGGTCCTGGATGGCAGGAAGCTCAGCCCCAGTGATATACTGGGCCGCTCTCAATGGTGCAGCAGTATAACTTTTTGAGGATCTGAGGGTCCATGCAAAATCTTTTCAACTTCCAGAGGGGAAGAGGGTTTGTCCGGCCTTCTTCACAGCTGTGGGTGTGTGTGGACCATGTTAATTCCTTAGTGCTGTTGATACCAAGGAACTTGAAGCTCTCGACCCACTCCAGTACAGCCTCGTCAATGTGGATGGGGGCGTGCTCGGCCCTCTGTTTCCTGTCGTCCACGATCAGCTCCTCTGTCATGCTGACGTTGAGGGAGAGGTTGTTGTCCTGGCACCACACAGCCAGGTCACTGACCTCCTCCCTATAGGCTGTTTCGTCAACGTCGTGATCAGGCAAACCGTCGTTGTGTCGTCAGCAAACTTAATCAAGCAGTCGTGAGTGAACAAAGAGTACAGGAGGGTACTAAAAGAGTACAGGAGGGTACTAAAAGAGTACAGGAGGGTACTAAAAGAGTACAGGAGGGTACTAAAAGAGTACAGGAGGTACTAAAAGAGTACAGGAGGGTACTAAAAGAGTACAGGAGGGTACTAAAAGAGTACAGGAGGGTACTAAACACGCACCCTTGATTGGCCTCCGTGTTCTGGGTGAGCGTGGAGGATGTGTTGTTGTCTACCCTCACAACATCATGATGACCTGTGAGGTCCAGGATCCAGGTGCAGAGGGAGGAGTTCATTCACAGGGTCCTTAGCTTAATTATGAGGGCACTGAGCGACAAAGAGAGAGGGTAAAAGGAAGCTAATGAAAGCTTCCATATGCTGCCGTGATTATAAGTGACTTACGCTTCAGGCTCGTGGCTCATGGACATGAGAAATATATCCGACATCAGGCGGTCAAGGGTTGTTCGCTGTTAATTCAATTCAAGTTTCTGAGTCTGGGTTGGTTCATGCAAGGCATTGAGGCAAATACTGTATATCTGATATACTGTATATATTTACATATGTTTTTAGGGTGAAGATCAGCTTTCATATTGCAGATAGATTGTAGCTTCCATCAATGTAATTGGCTGCATCGTTTCCAATCACCCATATATTTTTGGGGGAAGTTTATTTTTTTATTCAATGTTGATTCAATGTTTAAATGTTCCAATATTATTTCCCCCTAACCTTACCACCCCTCCCCTAGGCTTCTACTTCCAGTTAATACACACTTTATACATTTTACACAATGTATTTTACAATAGTTCTCTTTTGTATATCTTTGGAGAAAGAGGGAAACAGAAAGTGTGAGAAAGACAGACAAAGACAGAGACAGATAAAGAGGGAGAGAGAGAGAGAGAAAGAGAGAGAGACAGAGAGAAAGAGAGAGAGACAGAGAGAGAAAAGAGAGAAAGAGGAGAGAGAGAGACAGAGAGAGAAAGAGAGAAAGAGAGAAAGAGGAGAGAGAGACAGAGAGAGAGAGAGACAGAGAGAGAGAGAGAGAGAGAGAGAGAGAGAGAGAGAGAGAGAGAGAGAGAAAGAGGAGAGAGAGAGACAGAGAGAGAGACAGAGGAGAGAGAGAGAGAGACAGAGAGAGAGAGAAAGAGGAGAGAGAGAGATGATGAATAAATAGAAAGGGGGCAAGAGAGGAGGAGAGAGAGGGAATATGATAGAGAGAGAGCGGGAAAGAAAAGAGAGAGCGAGACAGACAGAGAGAGATAAATAATCCTACAAGGTGCTTGGGGAAGGCCATTTGACATGGCCACGGAGAATGTGTAGTCTATTTTTTCTGTTCTTTTCTTAAATTGGATAGTTGGTCTAACAATGACCATATAACGAGCACATTGGAGATTTAAAATAACATTTTGTAAGCGTTCTTGAACTTCACATTTCAATAGGTATGCAATGCGCGGTAAGATGTTGGGGTCACCTGTTAGGGAACAACACTACTCCCTATATAGTGCAATCCTTTTGACCAGATCCCTAAGGGCCCTGGACCAAAGTACTGCACTACAGGGAATAGGATTAAATCTTTTTCATGCTGGCTGTCCTTTCAATGGCTTCAACTAGCTTCCAATAAGTCAGCATGTCTAAATATAAAGACAAACAGCAACGAATGAATTGTAATTTCTTACATATTACCCTATGTCTGTGGCTGAGTAGCTGGCCCTTCCTGAATGTTATAGATTGGTCTTTTGTTTACAGTCTGTCACAGGGAGGGTTTGAATCATCTCTGTGTTTGTGTTTCTCCCATAGACCTTTCCCTCATGGAACAACAGTCAGGGCCTGTTTCCTGCTGAGTCCTGTTTCCTGCCGAGTCCTGTTTCCTGCCGAGTCCTGTTTCCTGCAGAGTCCTGTTTCCTGCCGAGTCCTGTTTCCTGCAGAGTCCTGTTTCCTGCAGAGTCCTGTTTCCTGCCGAGTCCTGTTTCCTGCAGAGTCCTGTTTCCTGCAGAGTCCTGTTTCCTGCAGAGTCCCTTTTTCTGATGAATCCTGTTCCAGGTATGAGATTATAATTAGTCAGGATGCAATTTAAACAATACCCACTCCTGACAACATAATTACACACTCACACAATTCAAACAACCACGACAGACAGGCAGGTATGATAGACGATTGAATATTACAAAACACGATCAAGAGGATTGTTAGGCTCAAATGGCCCCCCATTCCCTATACAGCCCACTACTTTTGACCAGGGCTATATGGGGAGGGCACTATGTAAGGAGTCAGTGAGGAACTATGCAGGGAATCTGGGTCTGTTTTGCATGCAGAGTTTGTTGCCTGCACAGTTGTACATTCAATGATATTAACGTAAAAACTGAGGCCTCGTTAGGTATTACTTTGTGGTCAACACAGAGTGGTCAGAAAGGAGGGAAGATCTAATATGAAAACCGCTGGTGATGAATGGGTAACACTGTCCATGGTGCTGAATGTGAAGCGCTGTCCGTCGTGCTGAATGGGTAACACTGTCCATGGTGCTGAATGTGATGCGCTGTCCGCGGTGCTGAATGGGAAGCGCTGACCATGGTGCTGAATGGGAAGAGCTGTTCGTGGTGCTGAATGGGAAGCACTGTCCATGGTGATGAATGTGAAGCGCTGTATGGGAAGAGCTGTCCGTAGTGCTGAATGGGAAGAGCTGTCCGTGGTGCTGAATGGGAAGAGCTGTCCCTGGTGCTGAATGGGAAGAGCTGTCCATGGTGCTGAATGGGAAGAGCTGTCCCTGGTGCTGAATGGGAAGAGCTGACCATGGTGCTGAATGGGAAGAGCTGTCCCTGGTGCTGAATGGGAGGAGCTGTCCCTGGTGCTGAATGGGAAGAGCTGTCCCTGTGGCTGAATGGGAAGAGCTGTCCCTGGTGCTGAATGGGAAGAGCTGTCCCTGGTGCTGAATGGGAAGAGCTGTCCCTGGTGCTGAATGGGGAGCTGTCCATGGTGCTGAATGGGGAGGGGTATCCATGGTGATGAATAGTTTGAGGTATCTAGTGAGGTACGGACTTGTCAGAGGTTACTGTCCAGCCTTTATTTGTACCTTTATTTATAAAGGTCTTTCTCATTGAGATAACATCTCTTTTCCAAGAGAGACCTGGTCCAATAGCAGCAGGGGGAACAACGTTTCAGACAAAACAACTTACATACACTAACACAACATTAAATAAAACTATAAACACACATACAGTACAACAATTACATACTACATTAAAAACACAAACATCTTGACTAAAAACAGCTGGCCTAAAAACAATCACACTCTTCTATGATATATACATCGATCAAGTGTTTAAACTCCACCAACGAAACTAGATCATCACATTTTAAAATGTTCAGGAGAGAATTCCAGGACCACGGAGCTGAGTAACTAAAACTATTTCTACCATGACCTGTTCTAATTTTTGGCACTGTTAGTAGCAAATCAGAATGAGACCGTAATTGATATTTATTTGCTGACCTGACTAAAAAAGAACAGAGATAAAATGGCATTTTACCCAACATGGCCTTATAAATCAGTGTATACCTGTGTTTAAGCCTACGCAAGGTCAATGACGACCAGCCAACAGCGCTGTAGAGATCACAATGATGTGTTAGACGTTTCTGATTTGTAATGAACCTGAGGGCTGCATGATATACTGAATCAAGTGCTCTCAGGGTAGTGGTTGAGGCCTGCATATACAGTGCCTTGCGAAAGTATTCGGCCCCATTGAACTTTGCGACCTTTTGCCACCTTTCAGGCTTCAAACATAAAGATATAAAACTGTATTTTTTTGTGAGGTAGGTACAAAAGTAACTATATCCACAGTAAAACTAGTCCTATATCGACATAACCTGAAAGGCAGCTCAGCAAGGAAGAAGCCACAGCTGCAAAACCGCCATAAAAAAGCCAGACAAAGATCCTACTTTTTGGAGAAATGTCCTCTGGTGTGATGGAACAAAATAGAACTGTTTGGCCATAATGACCATCGTTCATTTTGGAGGAAAAAGGGGGAGGCTTGTAAGTCGAGGAACACCATCCCAACCGTGAAGCACAGGGGTGGCAGCATCATGTTGTGGGGGTGCTTTGCTGCAGGAGGGCCTTGGTGCACTTCACAAAATAGATTGCATCTTGAGGTGGATATATTGAAGCAACATCTCAAGACATCATTCAGGAAGTTAAAGCTTGGTTGCAAATGGGTCTTCCAAATGGAGAATGACCACAAGCATACTTCGAAAGTTGTGGCAAAATGGCTTAAGGACAACAAAGTCAAGGTATTGGAGTGCCATCACAAAGCCCTGACCTCAATCCTATAGAACATTTGTGGGCAGAACTCAAAATGCATGTGCAAGCAAGGAGGCCTACAAACCTGACTCAGTTACACCAGCTCTGCCAGGAGGAATGGGCCAAAATTCACCCAACTTATTGTGGGAAGCTTGTGGAAGGCTGCCTGGAACATTTGACCCAAGTTAAACAATTTAAAAGCAATGCTACCAAACAATAACTGAGTGTATGTTTTTTGTGAAGAATCAACAACAAGTGGGACACAATCATGAAGTGGAACGACATTTATTGGATATTTCAAACTTTTTTTAACAAATCAAAAACTGAAAAATTGGGCGTGCAAAATTATTCAGCCCCTTTACTTTCAGTGCAGCAAACTCTCTCCAGAAGTTCAGTGAGGATCTCTGAATGATCCAATGTTGACCTAAATGACTAATGATGATAAATACAATCCACCTGTGTGTAATCAAGTCTCCGTATAAATGCACCTGCACTGTGATAGTCTCAGAGGTCCGTTAAAAGCGCAGAGAGCATCATGAAGAACAAGGAACACACCAGGCAGGTCCGAGATACTGTTGTGAAGAAGTTTAAAGCCGGATTTGGATACAAAAAGATTTCCCAAGCTTTAAACATCCCAAGGAGCACTGTGCAAGCGATAATATTGAAATGGAAGGAGTATCAGACCACTGCAAATCTACCAAGAACTGGCCGTCCTTCTAAACCTTCAGCTCATACAAGGAGAAGACTGATCAGAGATGCAGCCAAGAGGCCCATGATTTACATTTACATTTAAGTCATTTAGCAGACGCTCTTATCCAGAGCGACTTACATCACTCTGGATGAACTGCAGAGATCTACAGCTGAGGTGGGAGACTCTGTCCATAGGACAACAATCAGTCGTATATTGCACAAATCTGGCCTTTATAGAAGAGTGGCAAGAAGAAAGCCATTTCTTAAAGATATCCATAAAAAGTGTTGTTTAAAGTTTGCCACAAGCCACCTGGGAGACACACCAAACATGTGGAAGAAGGTGCTCTCGTCAGATGAAACCAAAATTGAACTTTTTGGCAACAATGCAAAACGTTATGTTTGGCGTAAAAGCAACACCCTGAACACACCATCCCCACTGTCAAACATGGTGGTGGCAGCATCATGGTTTGGGCCTGCTTTTCTTCAGCAGGGACAGGGAAGATGGTTAAAATTGATGGGAAGATGGATGGAGCTAAATACAAGGACCATTCTGGAAGAAAACCTGATGGAGTCTGCAAAAGACCTGAGACTGGGACGGAGATTTGTCTTCCAACAAGACAATGATCCAAAACATAAAGCAAAATCTACAATGGAATGGTTCAAAAATAAACATATCCAGGTGTTAGAATGGCCAAGTCAAAGTCCAGACCTGAATCCAATCGAGAATCTGTGGAAAGGACTGAAAACTGCTGTTCCCAAATGCTCTCCATCCAACCTCACTGAGCTCGAGCTGTTTTGCAAGGAGGAATGGGAAAGAATGTCAGTCTCTCGATGTGCAAAACTGATAGAGACATACCCCAAGTGACTTACAGCTGTAATCGCAGCAAAAGCTGGCGCTACAAAGTATTAACTTAAGGGGGGCTGAATAATTTTGCACGCCCAATTTTTCAGTTTTTGATTTGTTAAAAAAGTTTGAAATATCCAATAAATGTCGTTCCACTTCATGATTGTGTCCCACTTATTGTTGATTCTTGACAAAAAATACAGTTTTATATCTTTATGTTTGAAGCCTGAAATGTGGCAAAAGGTCGCAAAGTTCAAGGGGGCTGAATACTTTCGCAAGGCACTGTATATAACATCACTAAAATCTAAAACCGACAGTAATGTACATCATACCAGCTCCTTCCTGGCCTCAAAAAAAAACAAGCCTTATGCCGGTAATACAATCCTATTTTCAGCTTGAGCTTCCTTATCAAGTTCTCAACATGCACAGTGAAGCTCAGCTTATCATCAACCCACACACCCAAATATTTGTACACTTTAACTTGCTCTATGGTATGTCCAGCCAATGTAGCAATGAAAAGATTTGTAACATGCCTGGCATTTGAAAATAACATGCATTTTGTTTTACCCAAATTTAGAATCAGCTTTAAATCATACAGATTCTGTTGTATGATGTTAAATGCTCTTTGGACATTTTCAAAGGCAAAAGATAAACTACAACCACTTGAATAAAGAACAGTATCATCTGCATAAAAATGAACATCCGCTGTTTCAATAAGATCCCCCAATGTTGTTGATATACAAAATTAACAACAGTGTGCCCAAAATAGGACCTTGCGGAACACCTGAGCACACCTCTATGGACTCAGATTTACAACCATCTGCCATTAAACATTGTGTACACATTCTGTAGGTAATTTGTAAACCAATCTAGAGCATAGCCAGTAATTCCACAACATTTTAACATTTGCACTAACACAGCATGGTCCACGGTGTCCAAAGCCTTCGAAAAATCAATAAAGACAGAAACACAATGTAACTTCTTATCAAGAGCACAGTGCATGTCATTTAAAACGTTCAATGTTGCTGAAATAGTGCTGTGGCCAGACCAAAAACCTGATTGCATTCCATTTAAGATGTTGTTTTCTTGGAAGTAGGTCTTTAGCTGCCTACTAACTAAGGACTCCAGTACCTTTGACAGTACAGACAATTTTGATATGGGTCGATAGTTGTCAAGTAGCGAGGGATCTCCACCTTTCAGGAGAGGCAGTACAAAATCAGATTTACATAACTTGGGGATTTCCGTAACATCAATCGTAAGGTAAAAAAAACATGTTTAAGGGGGAGCAATGATGTCTGCGGCTAGGAGGTGGGGGTCTAGTTCATCAGGGCCAGGAATTGTTGTTTTGTATCAATTTCTTTCAGGGCTTTACACACTTCTGAAACAGAGAAGGATGAAAAGGAGAACCTGGTGAAGGACTGCACAGGGGTGTCAGGTAAATTTATAGGGGGCTCAATTATACCTTTGACCTTTTCAAATAAACTGCCTGCATCTAAAAAAAAAATAGATAACCTCCTACAGAGGTTGGTCTGGTCGGGTTGGTCTGGTAGGGTTGGTCCGGTAGGGTTGGTATGGTCTGTTAGGGTTGGTCTGGTAGGGTTGGTCTGGTAGGATTGGTCTGGTAAGGTTGGTCTGGTCGGGTTGGTCTGGTAAGGTTGGTCTGGTCTGTTAGCGTTGGTCTGGTAAGGTTGGTCTGGTCGGGTTGGTCTGGTAGGATTGGTCTGGTAAGGTTGGTCTGGTCGGGTTGGTCGGGTTGGTCAGGTAAGGTTGGTCTGGTAAGGTTGGTCTGGTCTGTTAGCGTTGGTCTGGTAAGGTTGGTCTGGTCGGGTTGGTCTGGTCTGGTAGGGTTGGTCCGGTAGGGTTGGTATGGTCTGTTAGGGTTGGTCTGGTAGGGTTGGTCTGGTAGGATTGGTCTGGTAAGGTTGGTCTGGTCGGGTTGGTCTGGTAAGGTTGGTCTGGTAAGGTTGGTCTGGTAAGGTTGGTCTGGTCGGGTTGGTCTGGAAAGGTTGGTCTGGTAAGGTTGGTCTGGTCTGTTAGCGTTGGTCTGGTAAGGTTGGTCTGGTCGGGTTGGTCTGGTAGGATTGGTCTGGTAAGGTTGGTCTGGTAAGGTTGGTCTGGTCGGGATGGTCTGGTCGGGATGGTCTGGTAAGGTTGGTCTGGTCGGGTTGGTCTGGTAGGATTGGCCTGGTCGGGTTGGTCTGGTCGGGTTGGTCTGGTAAGGTTAGTCTGGTAAGGTTGGTCTGGTCGGGTTGGTCTGGTAAGGTTGGTCTAGTAAGGTTGGTCTGGTAAGTTTGGTCTGGTCGGGTTGGTCTGGTCGGGTTGGTCTGGTCTGGTCTGGTCTGGTAAGGTTGGTCTGGTCGGGTTGGTCTGGTCGGGTTGGTCTGGTCTGGTCTGGTAAGGTTGGTCTGGTAGGGTTGGTCTGGTATGGTTGGTCCGGTAGGGTTGGTATGGTCTGTTAGGGTTGGTCTGGTAGGGTTGGTCTGGTAGGATTGGTCTGGTCGGGTTGGTCTGGTCGGGTTGGTCTGGTAAGGTTGGTCTGGTCTGTTAGCGTTGGTCTGGTAAGGTTGGTCTGGTCGGGTTGGTCTGGTAGGATTGGTCTGGTAAGGTTGGTCTGGTCGGGTTGGTCGGGTTGGTCAGGTAAGGTTGGTCTGGTAAGGTTGGTCTGGTCTGTTAGCGTTGGTCTGGTAAGGTTGGTCTGGTCGGGTTGGTCTGGTCTGGTAGGGTTGGTCTGGTAGGGTTGGTCTGGTAGGATTGGTCTGGTAAGGTTGGTCTGGTCGGGTTGGTCTGGTAAGGTTGGTCTGGTAAGGTTGGTCTGGTCAGGTTGGTCTGGTAAGGTTGGTCTGGTAAGGTTGGTCTGGTCGGGTTGGTCTGGAATGGTTGGTCTGGTAAGGTTGGTCTGGTCTGTTAGCGTTGGTCTGGTAAGGTTGGTCTGGTCGGGTTGGTCTGGTCTGGTAGGATTGGTCTGGTAAGGTTGGTCTGGTAAGGTTGGTCGGGTTGGTCTGGTCGGGTTGGTCTGGTAAGGTTGGTCTGGTCTGTTAGCGTTGGTCTGGTAAGGTTGGTCTGGTCGGGTTGGTCTGGTAGGATTGGTCTGGTAAGGTTGGTCTGGTCGGGTTGGTCGGGTTGGTCAGGTAAGGTTGGTCTGGTAAGGTTGGTCTGGTCTGTTAGCGTTGGTCTGGTAAGGTTGGTCTGGTCGGGTTGGTCTGGTCTGGTAGGGTTGGTCTGGTAGGGTTGGTCTGGTAGGATTGGTCTGGTAAGGTTGGTCTGGTCGGGTTGGTCTGGTAAGGTTGGTCTGGTAAGGTTGGTCTGGTCAGGTTGGTCTGGTAAGGTTGGTCTGGTAAGGTTGGTCTGGTCGGGTTGGTCTGGAATGGTTGGTCTGGTAAGGTTGGTCTGGTCTGTTAGCGTTGGTCTGGTAAGGTTGGTCTGGTCGGGTTGGTCTGGTCTGGTAGGATTGGTCTGGTAAGGTTGGTCTGGTAAGGTTGGTCTGGTCGGGTTGGTCTGGTCGGGATGGTCTGGTAAGGTTGGTCTGGTCGGGTTGGTCTGGTAGGATTGGCCTGGTCGGGTTGGTCTGGTCGGGTTGGTCTGGTAAGGTTAGTCTGGTAAGGTTGGTCTGGTCGGGTTGGTCTGGTAAGGTTGGTCTGGTAAGGTTGGTCTGGTCGGGTTGGTCGGGTTGGTCTGGTAAGGTTGGTCTTGTAAGGTTGGTCTGGTCTGTTAGCGTTGGTCTGGTAAGGTTGGTCTGGTAAGGTTGGTCTGGTAGGATTGGTCTGGTAAGGTTGGTCTGGTAGGCTTGGTCTGGTCGGGTTGGTCTGATCGGATTGGTCTGGTAGAGTTGGTACAGTAGGGTTGGTCTGGTCTGTTAGGGTTGGTCTGGTATGGTTGGTCCGGTAGGGTTGGTCTGGTCTGTTAGGGTTGTTCTGGTAGGGTTGGTCTGGTCGGATTGGACTGGTCGGGTTGGTCTGGTAGGATTGGCCTGGTCGGTTGGTCTGGTCGGGTTGGTCTGGTAAGGTTGGTCTGGTAAGGGTCATCTGGTAGGGTTTGTCTGATACAGTTGGACTTGTAAGGCTGTTCTGATAGGGTTTCTCTGGTAAGGTTGGTCTGGTAAGGTTGGTCTGGTCGGGTTGGTCTGGTCTGGTAAGGTTGGTCTGGTCGGGTTGGTTTGGTCTGGTCTGGTAAGGTTGGTCTGGTCGGGTTGGTCTGGTCGGGTTGGTCTGGTCTGGTAAGGTTGGTCTGGTAGGGTTGGTCTGGTAGGGTTGGTCTGTTATGGTTGGTCTGGTAGGGTTTGTCTGGTTTGGTTGGTCTGGTAAGGTTGGTCTGGTGGGGTTGGTCTCGTAAGGTTGGTCTGGTGGGGTTGGTCTGGTAGGGTTGGTCTGGTCTGGTAAGGTTGATCTGGTCGGGCTGGTCTGGTCGGGTTGGTCTGGTAAGGTTGGTCTGGGGGGGTTGGTCTGGTAAGGTTGGTCTGGTCGGGTCGGGTTGGTCTGGTCGGGTCGGTCTGGTAAGGTTGGTCTGGTGGGCTTGGTCTCGTAAGGTTGGTCTGGTGGGGTTGGTCTGGTAGGGTTGGTCTGGTAAGGTTGGTCTGGTCGGGTTGGTCTGGTAGCGTTGGTCTATTAAGTTTCATCTGGTAAGGTTGGTCTGGTCTGTTAGGGTTGTTCTGTTCTGGTAAGGTTGGTCTGGTATGGTTGGTCTGGTCTGTTAGGGTTGGTCTGTTCTGGTAGGGTTGGTCTGGTAAGGCTGGTATGGTCTGTTAGGGTTGGTCTGTTCTGGTAAGGTTGGTATGGTCTGTTAGGGTTGGTTTGTTCTGGTAAGGTTGGTCTGGTAGGGTTGGTCTGATAGGATTGGTCTGGTAGGATTGGTCTGGTAAGGTTGGTTTGGTAGGCTTGGTCTGGTAAGGTTGGTCTGGTAGTGTTGGTCTGGTTTGGTAGGGTTGTTCTGGTAGGATTGGACTGGTAACATTGGTCTGGTAGGGTTGGTCTGGTCTGTTAGAGTTTGTCTGGTCTGGAAGGGTTGGTCTTGTCTGGTAAGGTTGGTCTGGTGGGGTTGGTCTCATAGGGTTGGCCTGGTAGGGTTGGCCTGGTAGGGTTGGCCTGGTAAGGTTGGATTGGTAAGGTTAGTTTGGTAAGTTTGGTCTGGTAGGGGTGGTCTGATATGGTTGGCCTGGTAGGGTTTGTCTGATAGGGGTGGTCTGGTAAGGTTGGTCTGGTAAGTTTGGTCTGGTAGGGTTGGTCTGGTGTGTGTATGTGTGTGTGTGAGTGTGGGTGTGTGTGTGTGTGTGTGGGGGTGTATGTGTGGGTGTATATGTGTGTGTGTGTGTGGGTAGCTGTGTGGGTGTTTGTATGTGTGTATGGGTGAGTGAGTGTGTGGGTGGGTGTATGTGGGTGTGTGTTTATGTGTGTGTATTTATGTGTGTGTGTGTGGGGGGTGGGTGTGTGTGGGTGGGTGGATATATATGTGTATGTGTGTGTGTGTGTGTGTGTGTGTGTGTGTGTGTGTGTGTGTGTGTGTGTGTGTGTGTGTGTGGGTGGATATGTGGATATGTGTGTGTGTTTGTGTGTTTGTGTGTGTGGGGGGTTGGGTGTGTGTGGGGGGTGGGTGTGTGTGTCTGTGTGATAAAGATAAGTAGCTCCTCATTAAACATCTGCCAACCATATTATTCTCAGATTGCTCTGATTCTTCAGAAGACTACACACACACACACACACACACACACACACACACACACACACACTCACACACATCCTTGGAGACCTTGGCTTCCTGCAATTAACAGATCTTATGATAATAGCTCAACTTTGACTCCAAATCTATCAGATTTCAGAAAGATGATGAAGTTACACTATATATACAGCAGTATGTGGACACACCTTCAAATGAGTGGATTGGGCTATCTCAACAGGTGTGTAAAATCGAGCACACAGTCATGCAATCTCCATAGACAACCATTGCCAGTAGAATGGCCTTACTGAAGAGCTCATTGACTTTCAGTGTGTCACCTTCAGAGAATACCACCTTTCCAACAAGTCAGTTCATCAAATGTCTACCCTGCTAGAACCGCCCCCGGTCAACTGTAAGTGCTGTTATTGTGAAGTGGAAATGTCTAGGAACAACAGCGTCTCAGCCGTGAAGTGGTAGGCCACAGAATCTCACAGATCGAGACCGTTGAGTGCTGAAGTGCGTAGCGCATACAAATTGTCTGTCCTCAGCTGCAACTCTCACTGCCAAGTTCCAGGCTGCCTCTGGAAGCAACGTCAGCACAAGAACTGTTCATCAGGAGCTTCATGAAATGGGTTTCCGTGGCCAAGCAGCTGCACACAAGCCGAAAATCACCATGTGCAATGCCAAGCGTCGGCTGGAATGGTGTAAAGCTCGTCGCCATTGGACTCTGGAGCAGTGGAAATGCATTCTCTAGAGTGATGAATCACACTATCTGCCCGTAAAACTTTACCTGCCCAAATGCATAGTGCCAACTGTAAAGTTTGGTGGAGTAGGAATAATGGTCTGGGGCTGTTTTTCATAGTTTGGTCTGGGCCCCTTAGTTCCAGTGGAGTGAAATCTTAACGCTACAGCATACAATGACATTTTAGATGAGTCTGTGCTTCCAACTTGGTGGAAACAGTTTGGGGAAGGCCCTTTCCTGTTTCAACATGACAATGACCCTGTGCACAAAGCAAAGTCCATACAGAAATGGTTTGTTGAGATTGGTGTGGAAGATCTCGTCTGGCCTGCACAAAGCCCTGACCTCAACCCCATCGAACACCTTTGGGGTGAATTGGAAAGCAAACTGCGAGCCAGGATTAATAGCCCAACATCAGTGACCGACCTCACTAATGCTCGTGTTACTGAATGGAAGCAAGTCTCCGAGGTTGTTATATCAGCAAATATGGGGACCAACTCCAAATGAATGCCCATGATTTTGGAATGAGATGTTCGACAAGCAAGTGTCCACATACTTAAGGTCATGTAGTCTACCATCTATATGGTTTGATGTGTGTTGAACTGTCGATCATCTGATGCTTTGAACTGACGACTAATCCTGGCATGACTGTCTGGATGTTATCTCTTTTCTATCTAACTTTATTCCTCATCTCTTCTAAGTTTCTCCCTTTTTCAAAAGAAGTTTGAGTTAACAGTATGAGAGAGAAATGCACTTTTAGTAACGACAGATGAACAGGCTTTCTAAAAGAACAGCCCTAATTATGATTGTAGGCTTTGTTCCAGCCAATCGGTTAACTGCTTCTCTTTGTTCCAGCCAACCACATAACTGCTTCTGAAATATAGTTTCATCAATAAAATGACCCTAATTACAATTGGACGCTTTGTTCCAGCCAACGGCCAACCTGCCTAACGGTCTCTCTTTGTTCCAGCCAATCGGTTAACTGCCTCTCTTTGTTCCAGCCAACAGCCAACCTGCTTCTCTGCTCCTCCATCTTAATTCCATTAAGATATTTAAAAGCTTAATTGATCGTATGGGAGATTCTATTATCTTGTAATTATTACAGTTCATTGCGGTCTACTGTCATTTCAGATCCCAGTGGTTCAGCTGATGGCCAGATCATCATAACGTCTTGTAGTTTAGACTCAGTGTTTAACAAAGCCCCCCGGGACCTAATACACGTCCTAATAGATACAATAGATTAACTAGATATTCCTGTCAGGAAATCAGTGTTAATTTCTCTCAATAATAACTTAGACAAAAAAAATACTTGTCAACAACCAATTTTTTCCTGACTAAAACTACGATGATAACAAGACATGATGCCCTGGAAGAAAACCCAATATCTATTACAAATTATTTTTCGTTTTAGTAGACGGAAATTTGTACGAGACGAAAAGTCCACGTGAGACTAATGGACATTGATGTGATCAATGGATCGGACATTGATGTCCGATCCTAAACATGCATGCAGGATATTTCATACAATCCTCTTATTGGCAGAAATGAGGTCTTTCAGGCGGTCTTTTGAACTGATGTAGAACCAGGACACCCACTGGGCACAGCTGTCAACTCAATGTCTAGTTTTGATTTGGTTGAGATGTCAACTAGCATGAAATCAACAAAAATGCGACCATGTCATTGGATTGAGGTTGTAAAAAAAATGGCGTGAGCAAAAATACGAAATTCCCTTTAATGTTGACTGTTTTTTTCAAATCCAGTCAGTTTTCCACGTTGATTCAATGTCATCATATTTCATTTTGGGGTTGAAATAACGTGAAAACAACGTTGTTTCAACCAGTTGACCTCAACTAGAAACAATGCTTACTCTCTTACTCTCTCTTACTTCCATAGCCTGTTTATGCTTTGAACACTGTGGTCCTCACATACGAGGTTGCAGTTGCTTTTTGTCTTATCGAAAAAACTAATGTTATTTGTTGATTATTAGGAGTGTAGAAATACTTCTGGCATTTTTGTAAAGCTTAAATCCTCCCCTTTTCAAGGAAATCGCTGTTAATTACCCGGAGAAAACCAGAGCTGTAAATTGTTTAACCTGTAGCCAAGTCTTTATAGCCCATATAGTTCATTATGGCTGACAGTGGTTACAATCTGCCACAATATCAATGCTACCAGCAAAGGTATAGGACAGATTGTAGGCCCAGTTGGGACACAGCTCACTGACCATTATGTGACTACAATTCCTGTCAAGGTTCTGGTCTAATGCTTCTAAAAAATGTTAGGCATAACCGTGTTCTAGACTACAATTGTCCGGAGTTTTAGTCAACTGATAATAACTAAAACTAATGAAGGATTAAATGGCTAAATTGTAACTGACTAGAAGAGGTATTTTTAGGACTAAAACTGAAGTTAAAACTAAATCGAAAATAGCTGCCAAAATGAACACTGGAGGGAACTTCTTTTTTGAGGGAACTATGGTGCTGACCTGACTACAACAGTACTGTGATGGCTTTTGATATTTTATTTTCCCATTGTTCTTTCCAGTACAGTTCAACCATATATTTTATTTTCCCATTGTTCTTTCCAGTACAGTTCAACCATATATTTTATTTTCCCATTGTTCTTTCCAGTACAGTTCAACCATATATTTTATTTTCCCATTGTTCTTTCCAGTACAGTTCAACCATATATTTTATTTTCCCATTGTTCTTCAGAGGGGTAGGGACATCCCAAGGATCCCAGATAGCACAGACCCTTCTGTTTAACGCAGCGAGTGATCCATTCTACCTTTCCTGGCTGGCAAAGTACCAGGATGTTGTATCTGGATTTGAATGTGAATTTAGAGCTGAATTTGAAAACTGAATCTGAGTGCCTCGGAGAAGTTTAATATATGAAGCTTTAATAAACTGGAAATCATCGTTTTTAAAATTGATACACAGACAATGAATGCGACATCTACCATATTGAAGCAGATCATGTTAATATAGATTTTTTTTAAATTAATGCAATATTCACTCAATTCAGTTTCAAATCATGAAATACAATTTACATTTCTGTATTCAATGATTACATTTATTCATTCCAAATTCAAAGATATTACATTCTAATATTCAATATCCTAATACAAATAAAACAATATCAGGGTTAATTGGCACTCTGTTCTCTACAAGGTGGGCCCTGGTCCAACGTAGTCCAGCATAAAGGGAATATAGAGATGCAGTCAGAGTCATACAGAGCCCAGATGTGTCACAGCATGGGGGCAGGCAGCACAGCAGTCAACACAGGGAGACAGCATCCTTCCCCAGGCACTGACTGACAGGCAGCTAGGTGGAGGATCAGGGAGACGGGTCACCACAGCATGTGTTCCAAATGGCACCCTATTCCCTATGTAGTGCACTACTTTAGACCAGAGCCCTATGGCTCTCTATTCCCTATATAGTGCACTACTTTAGACCAGGGCCCTATGGCACCCTATTCCCTACGTAGTGCACTATTGTTGATCAGAGCCACTATGTGCCCTGGTCAAAACTAGTGTACTATAAAGGTATTAGGGTTGCATTTGGGACTGAGACACAGAGTCCACTGGCTTGACATCATGTTGTTGACAAAGGTTGGCGAGGACAGAATAGAAGGTAGTTACTAGATTCAGACCAGACCAGACTGGACTAGAACTGACACAAGTGTCAATCTCATCAGAGATGATGAGATAATACCTGGAATAATCTAGAAAAATAGTTACACCTGGGTGGGATAATGATAATAGTACGGGATCGTGGCGACTGGGTAGGATGGTGACGACTGGGTAGGATGGTGGCGACTGGGTAGGATGGTGACGACTGGGTAGGATGGTGACGACTGGGTAGGATGGTGGCGACTGGGTAGGATGGTGACGACTGGGTAGGATGGTGACGACTGGGTAGGATGGTGACGACTGGGTAGGATGGTGGCGACTGGGTAGGATGGTGACGACTGGGTAGGATGGTGGCGACTGGGTAGGATGGTGGCGACTGGGTAGGATGGTGACGACTGGGTAGGATGGTGACGACTGGGTAGGATGGTGGCGACTGGGTAGGATAGTGACGACTGGGTAGGATGGTGGCGACTGGGTAGGATAGTGGCGACTGGGTAGGATAGTGGCGACTGGGTAGGATGGTGGTGACTGGGTAGGATGGTGACGACTGGGTAGGATGGTGACGACTGGGTAGGATGGTGGCGACTGGGTAGGATAGTGGCGACTGGGTAGGATAGTGGCGACTGGGTAGGATAGTGGCGACTGGGTAGGATAGTGGCGACTGGGTAGGATAGTGACGACTGGGTAGGATAGTGATGACTGGGTAGGATGGTGATGACTGGGTAGGATGGTGATGACTGGGTAGGATAGTGACGACTGGGTAGGATCGTGGTGACTGGGTAGGATAGTGATGACTGGGTAGGATAGTGACGACTGGGTAGGATCGTGGTGACTGGGTAGGATAGTGACGACTGGGTAGGATAGTGATGACTGGGTAGGATAGTGACGACTGGGTAGGATAGTGACGACTGGGTAGGATCGTGGCGACTGGGTAGGATAGTGATGACTGGGTAGGATCGTGGCGACTGGGTAGGATAGTGATGACTGGGTAGGATAGTGATGACTGGGTAGGACAGTGATGACTGGGTAGGATAGTGACGACTGGGTAGGATAGTGGCGACTGGGTAGGATAGTGACGACTGGGTAGGATAGTGATGACTGGGTAGGATAGTGGCGACTGGGTAGGATAGTGATGACTGGGTAGGATAGTGATGACTGGGTAGGATAGTGACGACTGGGTAGGATAGTGGCGACTGAGTAGGATAGTGATGACTGGGTAGGATAGTGACGACTGGGTAGGATAGTGACGACTGGGTAGGATAGTGGCGACTGGGTAGGATAGTGATGACTGGGTAGGATAGTGATGACTGGGTAGGATAGTGACGACTGGGTAGGATAGTGGCGACTGAGTAGGATAGTGACGACTGGGTAGAATAGTGGCGACTGGGTAGGATAGTGATGACTGGGTAGGATAGTGACGACTGGGTAGGATAGTGATGACTGGGTAGGATAGTGACGACTGGGTAGGATCGTGGCAACTGGGTAGGATAGTGATGACTGGGTAGGATAGTGACGACTGGGTAGGATAGTGATGACTGGGTAGGATAGTGATGACTGGGTAGGATAGTGATGACTGGGTAGGATAGTGATGACTGGGTAGGATAGTGACGACTGGGTAGGACAGTGATGACTGGGTAAAATAATGACGACTTTAGGATAGTGACGACTGGGTCGTCTATCGGTAAATAGCCCACCCATTTTTACCTACCTCATCCCCATACTGTTTTTATTGATTTAATTATCTGCTCTTCTGCACACCAATATCACTACCTGTACATGACCATCTGATCATTTATCACTCCAGTGTTAATCTGCAAAATTGTAATTATTCGCCTACCTCCTCATGCTTTTTGCACACAATGTATATAGACTCCCCTTTTTTTCTACTGTGTTATTGACTTGTTAATTGTTTACTCCATGTGTAACTCTGTGTTGTCTGTTCACACTGCTATGCTTTATCTTGGCCAGGTCGCAGTTGCAAATGAGAACTTGTTCTCAACTAGCCTACCTGGTTAAATAAAGGTGAAATAAAAAATAAAAAATAAAAATAAAAAAGGCACTCACTAACACTATCTATGATGCAGCTGGCTTTACATTCTCAATAGATATAACCCCATTCTGAGCCTCCCTGGGGTGGTGCATCACCTTCTCAACCACACAAAGAGCCTTTGTAGCAGCTAACACCCTCCTAAAGACATGATACAGCTCTTCTCTTCTCAGACACTCTGGACCAGTGTTCACAAGCAGTTTAGAAATACCTAATTAAGGATTGATGTTTATTTTTTACCCATAAATGCCAGTAACAATCCATACTAGAGGCTGTGTCTCTCTCCAGGAGGAGTCAACAGTACCATAGGCTATGTCTCTCTCCAGGAGGAGTAAACAGTACCAGAGGCTGTCTCTCTCTCCAGGAGGAGACAGCAGTAGCAGAGGCTGTCTCTCTCTCCAGGAGGAGACAGCAGTACCAGAGGCTGTCTCTCTATCCAGGAGGAGACAGCAGTACCAGAGGCTGTCTCTCTCTCCAGGAGGAGTAAACAGTAGATTATTTATTATAGAACTATATTAAGAGGAAGAAATAATCGTTGAGGGAGAATTGAAAGAAAAGAGGGGAGAAATACAAATACCTTTATAATATCTTGACAACAAAAATTAGAAAGATAAGATCATATCAATAGGCTTAATGGTTTTCTGGTAAAACTTTTGTTCAAGACGCTTGATGGGTTCCCGGTAATGTGTGTGAGGTTGGGACCAGGGCGTGTTGTGTCTGTGTGGGGAGGGAGGGAGGGAGGTAGGGAGGGAGGGAGGGAGGGAGAGAGACAGAGAGAGACAGAGAGAGACAGAGAGAGAGATATATAGAGATACAGTAGGGCTGGTATATACATTTACATTACATTTAAGTATATAGAGATACAGTATGTGATAGAGAGGAATGGCTGGTATATAGAGATACAGTATGTAACAGAGAGGGAGGGCTGGTATATAGAGATACAGTATGTGATAGAGAGGGAGGGCTGGTATATAGAGATATAGTATGTAACAGAGAGGGAGGGCTGGTATATAGAGATACAGTATGTAACAGAGAGGGAGGGCTGGTATATAGAGATACAGTATGTGATAGAGAGGGAGGGCTGGTATATAGAGATACAGTATGTAACAGAGAGGGAGGGCTGGTATATAGAGATACAGTATGTGATAGAGAGGGAGGGCTGGTATATAGAGATACAGTATGTGATAGAGAGGGAGGGCTGGTATATAGAGATACAGTATGTGATAGAGAGGGAGGGCTGGTATATAGAGATACAGTATGTGATAGAGAGGGAGGGCTGGTATATAGAGATACAGTATGTAACAGAGAGGGAGGGCTGGTATATAGAGATACAGTATGTGATAGAGAGGAAGGGCTGGTATATAGAGATACAGTATGTAACAGAGAGGGAGGGCTGGTATATAGAGATACAGTATGTAACAGAGAGGGGGGGCTGGTACAGTGCCTTGCGAAAGTATTCGGCCCCCTTGAACTTTGCGACCTTTTGCCACATTTCAGGCTTCAAACATAAAGATATAAAACTGTATTTTTTTGTGAAGAATCAACAACAAGTCGGACACAATCATGAAGTGGAACGACATTTATTGGATATTTCAAACTTTTTTAACAAATCAAAAACTGAAAAATTGGGCGTGCAAAATTATATGTCTTCATTTGTTTGTTTTGTTTTCTTTTGTTTTGTTTGTACAAAACTGCGTGGTTTGCAGTGGCGACCCTTCATTCCTTTTCAGCTCCACATTTTCGCCAAAAAATAAATACATCTATATACAAATAAAACATATATAAATATACATTTTGGGGGCCTGTTTTGCATGTTATTTTGGCATTAATTCGTGTCACATTTCAATTTGCAAACAATGTACACTAAAGTTCAAAAGTTTGCGTTCACTTAGTAATGTCCTTGTTTTTGAAAGAAAAGCTTATTTTTTTGTCCATTAAAATAACATCAAATGGATCAGAAATATAGTGTAGACATTGTTAATGTTGTAAATGACTATTGTAGCTGGATGCGGCTGGTTTTATTATGGAATATCTACATAGGCGTACAGAGGCCCATTATCAGCAACCATCTGTGTTCCAATGGCATGTTGTGTTCGCTAATCCAAGTTTATCATTTTAAAAGGATAATTGATCATTAGAAAACCCTTTTGTAATTATGTTAGCACAGCTGAAAACTGTTATCCACTGTATTTATGATCAATTTTATGTTATTTTAATGGACAAATTGCAATTCTTTCAAAAACGAGGACATTTCAAAGTGACCCTAAACTTTTGTACGATCAAAAATATATGACTTAGTTAATAAAGAAGCATGGTCTATTTTTTGTTTTCTTAAGTAAGGCAGCTCCAAAATGCAAGTGTTTCAGCCTAGCTCAGTGCTTTCTGTGGTGGTGGTGGGGCAAGCCAGCAGAAAATAGGAGCATTGCACCGTGATTGGCTCAGTGTTCTGTCACTCATTGGGACACTACGTCATAGCCAAGTTTAAGTCCTTAGTAAGGGTAGACATCCAAAATGTAATACCTTTAGGTTCTGCCATAGAGTTATATTACAAGTGCCCTTCCAAAAAGGCTCAAGGTCATTGGCCACAGATAAAATTATGTCAAATCACGTTATACGTACAGTAGCCTTGATTGGACTGATCATGTCAACATCTTACTTTCAAAGTCTTAGCTAGCAATCACCATCATGAATCAAGTCGACAATCTAATGGCAAATCCTTTTTATTCCTTGTCATATGAAGTTAAATAAGGAAGAGAAATGATAGATAAAAGGTAGCGGTGCTCATGGGCCAATGGACATAAACCTTATGTTGGAAATCACAAATTCAACAATGAGTGGTTTGGAAGGACTAGTGACAGTGGCTAACCACAAGCAACTGGGAAGTCGGGAATAAACTCGGATTTAATTAAATACGTTTTGAACGGTCATCCAACTCGGAAATGCAAATCTCTTTCTTTGATGACAAAATTTGCCCCCCGAAGGACTGCCGAGCCACCTTCCTGTTCAAGTGAGTACGTCACAACAAGGTGACTCCAAAAATGTATTATATGCTGCTGCATAAATAATGTAATGGGCCAGGGAGCTGTGTGTACTGTAGCTAAGAAAGTAACACAACGTGTATGTTGTGTAGTAAATGTTTGTAGCCCATGTGCCTCACCCTAATCATTTGGTCTATTTTCACCTCTTAATTTTGCCCAACGTTACTGTTCTGACTTGGTGGTGTGCATGTAGCCTATAACCTGTTTTTGAGAAATGTCATCATCTAATATTGTAAGAGCTTTCATTGTCTGCTTATATGCCCCTTTCTTTATCCTACGGTTCTGACTTGGTGTACAGGGAGAATACTGTAAGAGTAGCCCATGTTCTGCATTCTGTCACTGTACATTTCAAAAGTGCTGAACAAATATTTATATTGACTACATCCGTCACCGCTCGCTCATTAACGTCTTAATTGAACGTCTTAATTGAAATTACGGATTGCCTCTTATCCGCTCATCGTTCCCTTATGCCATAGTTTGTACATGTCAATTGTCAGTACAAACTACATTTATTCAAACGAGGGTGAATGAATTATTTTGCTGACAGAAAAGGCTCCGTTGATAGCCAGGTGTAGCGGTGGTAAGGATTTACTCCATGGTGCTGGAAAGAAAACTCTGCTGTTTGGACAGCTTTATGTAGACGCCCTAACAGATTTATGCCCTAACAGTTTGTGGGCGTCGTTATAGTGCATTTGATGATGTGTATAGTGTTGTGTAGTGGCTTTGCTGGCATGCATCTAAAGAAAAAACGTTTGAGACTTTGCCCCTCCAGGATTTACATGTTAAAATGGCCACTGGTGGTTTGATCCTCTCCATGTCCCTATTGGAAACTCAGCCAGGTCAAGAGCTTGTTGTGTAAACTCCATGTAGGCTGAAAAACATATTCACAAGCGATTCTCCAACTCTAAACTTTGCTTTCGTGGCAAGAGCATGAGCCGGAAATGATTCAAGTTTGAGGAGTTTATTTGGCGATAATGTGTGTGACGGCTGAACATGAGATTATTATGATTTTGTTTTACAATTTTGTAAACAATTTTGTTCGAAGTTCCATTCTGTATTACCAAACGTTTGAGACTTTGCCCCTCCAGGATTTACATGTTAAAATGGCCACAGCTGTTTATGATCCTCTCTATGTCCCTACTCTATCCAGGGAAGGAGGGAGGTAAGGGGCAGAGAGGGAGAGAGGGAAGGAGGGAGGAAGGTCAAGAAGGAGGGAGGAAGGGCGAGAAGGAGGGAGGAAGGTAGAGAAGGAGAGAGGGAAGGAGGGAGGAAGGTCGAGAAGGAGAGAGGAAGGTCGAGAAGGAGGGAGGAAGGTCGAGAAGGAGAGAGGGAAGGATTGAGGAAGGTCGAGATGGAGGGAGGAAGGTCGAGAAGGAGAGAGGGAAGGAGGGAGGAAGGTCGAGAAGGAGGGAAGAAGGTCGAGAATGAGAGAGGGAAGGAGGGAGGAAGGTCGAGAAGGAGGGAGGAAGGTCGAGAAGGGGGAGGAAGGTCGAGAAGGAGAGAGGGAAGGAGAGAGGAAGGTCGAGAAGGAGGGAGGAAGGTCGAGAAGGAGAGAGGAAGGTCGAGAAGGAGAGAGGGAAGGAGGGAGGAAGGTCGAGAAGGAGAGAGGAAGGTCGAGAAGGAGAGAGGGAAGGTCGAGAAAGAGGGAGGAAGGTCGAGAATGAGGGAGGAAGGTCGAGAAGGAGGGGGAAGGTTGGGAGGGGAAGAAGGGAAGAGGAAGTGGAAGAGGGAGAGAGGGAAGGAGAGAGGAAGAAGGGAGGGGAAGAAGGAAAGAGAGAGAAGAGAGAGAGAGAGAGAGAGAGAGAGAGAGAGAGAGAGAGAGAGAGAGAGAGAGAGAGAGAAGAGAGAGAGAGAGAGAGAGAGAGAGAGAGAGAGAGAGAGAGAGAGAGAGAGAGAAAAGAGAGAGAGAGAGAAGAGAGAGAGAGAGAGAGAGAGAGAGAGAGAGAGAGAGAGAGAGAGAGAGAGAGAGAGAGAGAGAGAGAGAGAGAGAGAGAGACAGAGAGAGAGAGAGAGAGAGAGAGAGAGAGAGAGAGAGAGAGAGAGAGAGAGAGAGACAGAGAGAGGGAGAGAGAGAGAGAGAGAGGGACAGAGAGAGAGAGAGAGGGACAGAGAGAGAGAGAGAGAGAGAGAGAGAGAAAGAGAGAGAGAGAGAGAGAGAGAGAGAGGGGGGACAGAGAGAGAGAGAGAGAGAGGGACAGAGAGAGAGAAGAGAGAGAGAGAGCGAGAGAGAAAGAGAGAGAGAGAGAGAGAGAGGGGGACAGAGAGAGAGAGAGATAAAGAAAGAAAGAGAGAGGGACAGAGAGAGAGGGAAAGAGAGAGAGGGAAAGAGAGAGAGCGAGAGAGAGAAAGAGGGAGAGAGAGAGAGAGGGACAGAGAGAGAGAGAGAGAGAGAGAGAGAGAGAGAGAGAGAAAGGGAGAGAGAGAGCGAGAGAGAGAAAGAGAGAGAGAGAGAGAGAGGGAAAGAGAGAGAGAGAGCGAGAGAGAGAGAGAGAGAGAGAGAGAGAGAGAGAGAGAGAGAGGACAGAGAGAGAGAGAGAGAGAGAGAGAGAGAGAGAGAGAGGCACCTGGGGGACATTCATTTACTATCCCTAATGTTCTGTGGCAATGGGATGGAAGTCATTTCAGCACAAACAAATTGGATCTCAGAGCCTCATCGGCATTCCTAGCAACTGAAGTCAAGCCTTGAGGTGTTTCTGATTGATGTAGTAGAGGTGCTGCTGGGTGCAGCCAGCCATCCAGACGATCAGAGCTTGTTCTGTAGGAAGACGTCTGAAGATGATCATCAGAGCCTGTTCTGTAGAAAGACGTCGTTAGACGATCAGAGCCTGTTCTGACGGAGGACGTCGTTAGATAATCAGAGCCTGTTCTGTCAGAAGACGTCGTTAGACCTGTTCTGACGGAGGACGTCCGAAGCGCTGATACCAGGGAATGAGGAGTGGGATGGGGAGGCACCTTGTCATATAGAATGAACCTCAGAATGAGAGAGAGAGGGGAGAGAGAGAGACAGAGACAGAGACAGAGAGAGAATGATAGAGAGAGAGAATGATAGAGAGAGAATGAGAGAGAGAGAGATTGAGAGAGAATGAGAGAGAGAAGGAGAGAGAGAGAGAGAGAGAGAGAGAGAGAGAGAGAGAGAGAATGATAGAGAGAGAGAGAGAGAGAGAGAGAGAGAGAGAGAGAGAGAGAGAGAGAGAGAGAGAGAGAGAATGATAGAGAGAGAGAGAGAGTGAGAATGATAGAGAGAGAGAGAGAGAGAGAGAGAGTGAGAATGATAGAGAGAGAGAGAGAGAGAGAGAGAGAGAGAGAGAATGATAGAGAGAAGGAGAGAGAGAGAGAGAGAGAGAGAGAGAGAGTGAGAATGATAGAGAGATTGAGTGAGAGAGACACAGAGAGAGAGATAAATATAGATAAACATGTCCACCAAAATGTACACTTTCTTTCTTGACTTCCAGAACACATTTGATTCTATTTGGCATAAAGGACTGTTCTACAATGTTATTATTATTATTGAAAGTGGTGTAGGGGGTAAATATATGACATCATTAGATCAATGTATACTGGCAATACGTGCATCATCAAAATTGACACGAAAATAACCAGGGCCTTCGCCAGGTTTGCAATCTGAGCCCTGCACCCGTCAATATTTCCATCAACGAATTGCCCACTATTCTAGGAAAATCCTCAGCCCCTGGTGTTAGTCTCCACAATTCAGAGGTTAAATGCCACCTCTTCTCAGATGACCCTTGCCTGCTGTCACCCACAGCACATGGCCTACAGCAGAGCCTGGACCTGCTAGAGCAGTACTGCCAGACCTGGGCCCTGGTAGTAAACCCAAAATAACTAAAATAATGATTTTCCAGAGAAGATCCAGATCTCAGGGAATTATAAAAAAGTTCTCAATTGGTCCAAAATATATAGAGCACACTACAATTAATTAAGTCGAAAAATAAGCTCAACTGGGCACCTACACGAGGCAGCGAATGAATAACTGAGACACAGGCCATTAAATAAACAAATTAAATTGTAAATACCTACCAATTACACTTTATGGCAGCGAGGTGTGGAGTCCACTTGCAAAACAAGATTTCATCAAATGGGACAAACATCCCATTGAAACGCTGCATGCAGAGTTCTGGAAGATTCTCCTACATGTCCAGAGGAAAACTACTTACAATGCATGCAGGGCAGAAATAAGACAATATCCACTAATACATAAAAAATAATAAAATAGCATTTCAGTTAGGACGAATTTAAAACACAGTTTCCCCCTTTCACATCATTACCAGGTCCTGCAATGCCAAGAGCTGAGCAAAGAAAATAGTCCCTTTATCCAGCTGGTCCTGGGGCTGAGTTCACTAACCTGTTCTACTAACACACGGAAACCTCAGTCCCCTCATCCAGCTGGTCCTGGGGCTGAGTTCACAAACCTGTTCTACTAACACACTGAAGCCTCAGTCCCCTCATCCAGCTGGTCCTGGGGCTGAGTTCACAAACCTGTTCTACTAACACACTGAAGCCTCAGTCCCCTCATCCAGCTGGTCCTGGCTCTGAGTTCACTAACCTGTTCTACTAACACACGGAAACCTCAGTCCCCTCATCCAGCTGGTCCTGGGGCTGAGTTCACAAACCTGTTCTACTAACACACTGAAGCCTCAGTCCCCTCATCCAGCTGGTCCTGGCTCTGAGTTCACTAACCTGTTCTACTAACACACGGAAACCTCAGTCCCCTCATCCAGCTGGTCCTGGCTCTGAGTTCACTAACCTGTTCTACTAACACACGAAAGCCTCAGTCCCCTCATCCAGCTGGTCCTGGGGCTGAGTTCACAAACCTGTTCTACTAACACACTGAAGCCTCAGTCCCCTCATCCAGCTGGTCCTGGGGCTGAGTTCACAAACCTGTTCTACTAACACACTGAAGCCTCAGTCCCCTCATCCAGCTGGTCCTGGCTCTGAGTTCACTAACCTGTTCTACTAACACACGGAAACCTCAGTCCCCTCATCCAGCTGGTCCTGGGGCTGAGTTCACAAACCTGTTCTACTAACACACTGAAGCCTCAGTCCCCTCATCCAGCTGGTCCTGGCTCTGAGTTCACTAACCTGTTCTACTAACACACGGAAACCTCAGTCCCCTCATCCAGCTGGTCCTGGCTCTGAGTTCACTAACCTGTTCTACTAACACACGAAAGCCTCAGTCCCCTCATCCAGCTGGTCCTGGGGCTGAGTTCACAAACCTGTTCTACTAACACACTGAAGCCTCAGTCCCCTCATCCAGCTGGTCCTGGGGCTGAGTTCACTAACCTGTTATACTAACACACTGAAGCCTCAGTCCCTTCATCCAGCTGGTCCTGGGGCTGAGTTCACTAACCTGTTATACTAACACACTGAAGCCTCAGTCCCTTCATCCAGCTGGTCCTGGGGCTGAGTTCACTAACCTGTTATACTAACACACTGAAGCCTCAGTCCCTTCATCCAGCTGGTCCTGGGGCTGAGTTCACTAACCTGTTCTACTAACACACGGAAGCCTCAGTCCCCTCATCCAGCTGGTCCTGGGGCTGAGTTCACTAACCTGTTCTACTAACACACGGAAGCCTCAGTCCCCTCATCCAGCTGGTCCTGGGGCTGAGTTCACAAACCTGTTCTACTAACACACTGATGCCTCAGGACTCTCATCCAGCTGGTCCTGGGGCTGAGTTCACAAAACTGTTCTACTAACACACTGAAGCCTCAGTCCCCTCATCCAGCTGGTCCTGGCTCTGAGTTCACTAACCTGTTCTACTAATACACTGAAGCCTCAGTCCCCTCATCCAGCTGGTCCTGGCTCTGAGTTCACTAACCTGTTTAACTAATACACTGATGCCTCAGTCCCCTCATCCAGCTGGTCCTGGGGCTGAGTTCACAAACCT
>NC_088408.1:8559211-8604211 GCF_034236695.1 Oncorhynchus nerka | reverse complement strand
CCCTCGCTAGAAGCCTGTGTTTCAGACATAAGGAAGTGGATGACTGCAAACTTTCTACTTTTAAACTCGGAAAAAACAGAGATGCTTGTTCTAGGTCCCAAGAAAAAAAGAGATCTTCTGTTGAATCTGACAATTAATCTTGATGGTTGTACAGTCTTATCAAATAAAACTGTGAAGGACCTCGGCGTTACTCTGGACCCTGATCTCTCTTTTGACGAACATATCAAGACTGTTTCAAGGACAACTTTTTTCCATCTTTGTGGGCTATACTCGGCTGTGTCTCAGGATGGTAAGTTGGTGGTTGAAGAGATCCCTCTAGTGGTGTGGGGGCTGTGCTTTGGCAAAGTGGGTGGGTTATATCCTTCCTGTTTGGCCCTGTCCAGGGGTATCATCGGATGGGGCCTCAGTGTTTCCTGACCCCTCCTGTCTCAGCCTCCAGTATTTATGCTGCAGTAGTTTGTGTCGGGGGGCTCGGGTCAGTTTGTTATATCTGGAGTACTTCTCTTGTCTTATCCGGTGTCCTGTGTGAATTTAAGTATGCTCTCCCTAATTCTCTCTTTCTCTCTTTCTTGCTCTCTCTCGGAGGACCTGAGGCCTAGGACTATGTCTCAGGACTATCTGGCATGATGACTCCTTGCTGTCCCCAGTCCACCTGGCCGTGCTGCTGCTCCAGTTTCAACTGTTCTGCCTGCTGCTATGGAACCCTGACCCATTCATCGGACGTGCTCCCTTTCCCAGACCTGCTGTTTTCAACTCTCTAGAGACAGCAGGAGCGGTAGAGATACTCTTAATGATCGGCTATGAAAAGCCAACTGACATTTACTCCTGAGGTGCTGACTTGCTGCACCCTCGACAACTACTGTGATTATTATTATTTGACCATGTTGGTCATTTATGAACATTTGAACATCTTGGCCATGTTCTGTTATAATCTCCACCCGGCACAGCCAGAAGAGGACTGGCCACCCCTCATAGCCTGGTTCCTCTCTAGGTTTCTTCCTAGGTTCTGGCCTTTCTAGGGAGTTTTTCCTAGCCACCGTGCTTCTACACCTGCATTGCTTGCTGTTTGGGGTTTTAGGCTGGGTTTCTGTACAGCACTTTGAGATATCAGCTGATGTACGAAGGGCTATGAAAATAAATTGGATTTGATTTGAAATATAGTGAACAGAAAATTTGCCACAAAAATGACATCCATGCAAAACAAAATAATGACAATACCTGCAGTATTTTTTTTCTTCTTTTAAACGTTTTTTAAAGTTGGTGGACATCCTGTCACTCTTGTTGGTCTGGCCAGAGAATTGATTTTCAACAGCACATCTGATGTTTCCCCTTGCTATACACCGGGTCTAATATTGATCCCACGTTGACCTGGTGTGCCCTTTGTGGCTTGGTGTACACCGGGTCTAATATTGACCCCACGTTGACCTGGTGTGCCCTTTGTGGCTTGGTGTACACCGGGTCTAATATTGACCCCACGTTGGCCTGGTGTGCCCTTTGTGGCTTGGTGTCCACCGGGTCTAATATTGACCCCACGTTGACCTTTGTGGCTTGGTGTCCACCGGGTCTAATATTGACCCCACGTTGACCTTTGTGGCTTGGTGTCCACCGGGTCTAATATTGACCCCACGTTGACCTTAGTGGCTTGGTGTCCACCGGGTCTAATATTGACCCCACGTTGACCTTTGTGGCTTGGTGTCCAATGAGATTGTGCCGTGTCTCCTGCCTTTGGCCAGATTGAACCTTGAACTTCTTCCACAAAAACAATCATGTTTTTCTATTCATGTCCTACCAGCTCCATTATTCTCTATATAGTAACACAGAAACTAAATATAAAGTTAATTTTATATAGCCTTTTCTTGAATCAGACAGTTTAGTAAAGTATAAATGTTTTCTGTTCTGATGGGTATCTACAACTTCAAGAAGAATATACAGGCATCACTGAAGTACAGTAGAACTCCCTGTACAATATACCATGTGCACACCAGGACATCCTGGTACCACAGCTCCTCCCAGGACATCCTGGTACCACAGCTCCTCCCTGAACATCCTGGTACCGTAGCTCCTACCAGGACATCCTGGTACCGCACCTCCTACCTGGACATCCTGGTACCGCACCTCCTACCAGGACATCCTGGTACCGCACCTCCTACCTGGACATCCTGGTATCGCACCTCCTACCAGGACATCCTGGTACCGCACCTCCTACCTGTACATACTGGTACCGCACCTCCTACCTGGACATCCTGGTACCACAGCTCCTACCTGGACATCCTGGTACCACAGCTCCTCCCAGAACATCCTGGTACCGTAGCTCCGACCAGGACATCCTGGTACCGCACCTCCTACCTGGACATCCTGGTACCGCACCTCCTACCAGGACATCCTGGTACCGCACCTCCTACCTGGACATCCTGGTATCGCACCTCCTACCAGGACATCCTGGTACCGCACCTCCTACCTGTACATACTGGTACCGCACCTCCTACCTGGACATCCTGGTACCACAGCTCCTACCTGGACATCCTGGTACCACAGCTCCTCCCAGAACATCCTGGTACCGTAGCTCCGACCAGGACATCCTGGTACCGCACCTCCTACCTGGACATCCTGGTACCGCAGCTCCTATCTGGACATCCTGGTACCAAAGCTCCTATCAGGACATCCTGGTACCTGGACATCCTGGTACCACAGCTCCTACCTGGATATCCTGGTACCACAGCTCCTACCAGGACATCCTGGTACCACAGCTTCTACCTGGACATCCTGGTACCGCAGCTCCTACCTGGACATCCTGGTACCGCAACTCCTACCTGTACATACTGGTACCGCACCTCCTACCTGGACATCCTGGTACCACAGCTCCTACCTGGACATCCTGGTACCACAGCTCCTACCTGGACATCCTGGTACCACAACTCCTACCAGGACATCCTGGTACCACAGCTCCTACCAGGACATCCTGGTACCGCACCTCCTACCTGGACATCCTGGTACCGCACCTCCTACCTGGACATCCTGGTACCGAACCTCCTACCAGGACATCCTGGTACCACAGCTCCAACCTGGGCATGCTGGTACCGCACCTCCTACCTGGACATCCTGGTACCACAGCTCCAACCTGGGCATACTGGTACCGCACCTCCTACCTGGACATCCTGGTACCACAGCTCCTACCTGGACATCCTGGTACCACAGCTCCTACCAGGACATCCTGGTACCACAGCTCCTACCAGGACATCCTGGTACCGCACCTCCTACCTGGACATCCTGGTACCGCACCTCCTACCTGGACATCCTGGTACCACAGCTCCTACCTGGACATCCTGGTACCACAGCTCCTACATGGATATCCTGGTACCACAGCTCCTACCAGGACATCCTGGTACCACAGCTTCTACCTGGACATCCTGGTACCGCAGCTCCTACCTGGACATCCTGGTACCGCAGCTTCTACCTGGACATCCTGGTACCGCAGCTCCTATCTGGACATCCTGGTACCACAGCTCCTACCAGGACATACTGGTACCACAGCTCCTACCAGGACATCCTGGTACCACAGCTCCTATCTGGACATCCTGGTACCACAGCTCCTACCAGGACATCCTGGTACCTGGACATCCTGGTACCGCAGCTTCTACCTGGACATACTGGTACCACAGCTCCTATCAGGACATCCTGGTACCTGGACATCCTGGTACCACAGCTCCTGTCTGGACATCCTGGTACCACAGCTTCTACCTGGACATACTGCTACCACAGCCTCTACCTGAACATCCTGGTACCTGGACATCCTGGTACCACAGCTCCTACCAGGACATACTGGTACCTCAGCTCCTACCTGGAAATACCGGTACCGCAGCTCCTACCTGAAAATACTCTTACCACACCTCCTACCTGGGCATACTGGTACCACAGCTCCTACCAGGACACACTGGTACCTCAGCTCCTACCTGGACATACCGGTACCGCAGCTCCTACCTGAACATACTCTTACCACACCTCCTACCTGGGCATACTCTTACCACACCTCCTACCTGGGCATACTGGTACCACAGCTCCTACTTGGACATCCTCGTACTTCAGCTTCTATCTGGACATCCTGGTACCACAGCTCCTACCTGGATATCCTGGTACCTGAACATCCTGGTTTCCAAGGACATCCTGGTACCACAGCTCCTATCCGGACATCCTGGAACCACAGCTCCTATCTGGACATCCTGGTACCTGGACATCCTGGTACCGCAGCTCCTATCTGGACATCCTGGTACCACAGCTCCTATCAGGACATCCTGGTACCTGGACATCCTGGTACCACAGCTCCTATCAGGACATCCTGGTACCTGGACATCCTGGTACCGCAGCTCCTATCTGGACATCCTGGTACCACAGCTCCTATCAGGACATCCTGGTACCTGGACATCCTGGTACCGCAGCTTCTACCTGGACATCCTGGTACCACAGCTCCTGTCTGGACATCCTGGTACCTGGACATCCTGGTACCGCAGCTTCTACCTGGACATCCTGGTACCACAGCTCCTATCTGGACATCCTGGTACCACAGCTCCTATCTGGCCATCCTGGTACCATAGCTTCTACCTGGACATCCTGGTACCACAGCTCCTACCTGGACATCCTGGTACCACAGCTCCTACCTGGACATCCTGGTACCACAGCTCATACCTGGACATACTGGTACCTCAGCTTCTACCTGGACATTCTGGTACCACAGCTCCTACCTGGACATACTGGTACCACAGCTCCTACCTGGACATCCTGGTACCACAGCTCCTATCTGGACATCCTGGTACCTCAGCTCCTACCTGGACATCCTGGTACCACAGCTCCTACCTGGACATCCTGGTACCACAGCTTCTACCTGGACATCCTGGTACCACAGCTCCTACCTGGACATACTGGTACCACAGCTCCTACCTGGACATACTGGTACCACAGCTCCTACCTGGACATCCTGGTACCGCAGCTCCTATCTGGACATCCTGGTACCACAGCTCCTACCTGGACATCCTGGTACCGCAGCTCCTATCTGGACTTCCTGGTACCACAGCTCCTATCTGGACATCCTGGTACCGCAGCTTCTACCTGGACATCCTGGTACCCCAGCTTCTACCAGGACATCCTGGTACCACAGCTTCTACCTGGACATCCTGGTACCAGAGCTCCTATCTGGACATCCTGGTACTACAGCTCCTATCTGAACATCCTGGTACCACAGCTTCTCCCTGGAGATCCTGGTACCACAGCTTCTACCTGGACATCCTGGTACCACAGCTCCTACCTGGACATCCTGGTACCTGGACATCCTGGTACCACAGCTTCTACCTGGACATCCTGGTACCTGGACATCCTGGTACCACAGCTCCTACCTGGACATCCTGGTACCACAGCTCCTACCTGGACATCCTGGTACCACAGCTTCTACCTGGACATCCTGGTACCTGGACATCCTGGTACCACAGCTCCTACCTGGACATCCTGGTACCACAGCTCCTACCTGGACATCCTGGTACCACAGCTCCTACCTGGACATCCTGGTACCGCAGTTCCTTCACTCCGTCACTATTCCTCTCAAATGGCACCTTGTACAGTTGTTTCGTAGTCTAGAGTGGAAATGCTGACAGAATTGATGTTTGCGAAGATATTGTTGTCATTTATGATTGCACCCTGGATCTCTCTTAGCCTGATGGAATTGTTGGCTATGACCATGTTGAAAATGTCTTGTCCTTTCTGATGGCTGAATCATGCTGCTCTGCAGCCAGTATGAGGTCGTTGGGCAGTCCTATAGATATATAACAGGTAGAGCTGCTCTGCAGCCAGCATGAGGTCGTTGGGCAGTCCTATAGATATATGACAGGTAGAGCTGCTTTGCAGCCAGTATGAGGTCGTTGGGCAGCCCTATAGATATATGACAGGTAGAGCTGCTCTGCAGCCAGCATGAGGTCGTTGTGCAGTCCTATAGATATATGACATGTAGAGCTGCTCTGCAGCCAGCATGAGTTCGGTGTGCAGTCCTATAGATATATGACAGGTAGAGCTAGTCTGCAGCCAGCATGAGGTCGTTGGGCAGTCCTATAGATATATAACAGGTAGAGCTGCTCTGCAGCCAGAATGAGGTCGTTGGGCAGTCCTATAGATATATGACAGGTAGAATTCACAGCTAGATCATGTAACAGATGGTCTATTGTTTTCAAATTGAGCCGTTCTATTGTATAGTCCTCATATATATCTTACGGTAAATTGTGGTTTTCAGACTTGCATTTACAATAGTTGCTGTATTGTTGTGAATGAAATGCTGTAACAAAAGGAAAGAACGAGGACATGTTGACCTGTTCTCCCCGTACGGAATGTTTGCACAATTGATGACACTGTGAACCTGTTTTACATTAGGCTGTGCTCTCTGACCAGCCTCTTCCATCGTCAGACCGTGGTTTATGATGCTGTGGACCTGTCAACATTAGGCTGTGCTCTCTGACCAGCCTCTTCCATCGTCAGACCGTGGTTTATGATGCTGTGGACCTGTCAACATTAGGCTGTGCTCTCTGACCAGCCTGTTCCATTGTCAGACCGTGGTTTATGATGCTGTGGACCTGTTAACATTAGGCTGTACTCTCTGACCAGCCTCTTCCATTGTCAGACCGTGGTTTATGATGCTGTGGACCTGTTAACATTAGGCTGTACTCTCTGACCAGCCTCTTCCATTGTCAGACCATGGTTTATGACAGGGTTCACAATTGTGGCTCTGATTTCATCAGGGACTCTTATTCTTGACCTTCTACCTCTTCCTCTATTATCTCTTCCCCTAACACCACCACCACCATCGCCACCACCACCATCACCACCACCAACACCACCACCACCACCAACAACACCATCACCACCAACACCATCACCACCACCAGCATCATCCCCACCAGCATCACCCGTCACCATCACCACCACCCACCACCCATCACCACCACCACCATCACCTAACACCACCCACCACCACCACCATAACCATCACCACCACCACCACCACCATCACCACCACCATGCAGTCTTACACATCTTCTTATTTCTCCTCCACCAGCATGTAGCTGCTGTTCAGGGTTGTGTGATGTTCCTCCATGTTCATAAATGGTAGTGATTGTGATATGGGCAAGCTCCATATATATGCTTCCAAACTTGATTGGTTGATTAGTAAGATTGTGATTCCTATTTCAT
Organism: Oncorhynchus nerka; assembly: GCF_034236695.1. Lineage (NCBI taxonomy): Eukaryota > Metazoa > Chordata > Actinopteri > Salmoniformes > Salmonidae > Oncorhynchus > Oncorhynchus nerka. The sequence goes on along the minus strand of NC_088408.1, from coordinate 8,596,990 downwards.
TACTATGTCAGCTTGCAGGTAATGAACCAATTTAGCAGACCACCATTCCATGCCGTAGATATTTATGGAATATACATGTCTGATTGATTTTGATAATTTAATGGATCATTTTGCATGTGACGGCTCACACGATGAAAGAATGTTGTGAAGTTGTGAAGATACAGTGCCTTGCGAAAGTATTCGGCCCCCTTGAACTTTGCAACCTTTTGCCACATTCACTGAGAATCAACTCAGCCGTTTTCATCAGCCATGTACATGTAGTTATTGAGGAAATTGTAGATAATTGTACTTACTCTTTTGCAAACATGTGCCAAAACATGTGCAATTTGCTTAAAATGAAGAAGAAATTCAAATCTGGGGTGAAAAAGAAACTCCTTGTTCAGAGATTTGAACTTATTGTTTTGAAGAAGAAAAAATAAGTTCCCTTTCGAGAATTGAGCCAAAGCGATTGAGAAAAAAAACTGTAAAGTAGCAGGAAGGAGAGGACGCCTGTAGAAGCCTGAAAGGAGAAAGGCTCCTCTCTATCGGAGCTCTGTTTGTTAACCATCTCAGGCGCAGAAAACACACTGGGAGAATCCCTGGAAGTAGCCCGAGGAGAAGTCTATCCAGAAAGAAGGAAAGAGTCATGAAAGGAGAAGATACCCCTATGAGCTGGGTAAACAAGCAGACCAGGATTCAAATACATTTATATTGGAGTATTTGACACTTAAAATATATTTTTCTATGTATTTGGTTATTTTCAAATACACAGCCCAAAATAAGTACTTTCATTTGAGTATTTTAATGGTTATTTGGGAAGAAACTTTTTTTTCTCGACCAAATTGTATTTAATTAAGAGGATTTTCAAATAATTATTTCAGAGAGACAGACAGATAGATATGAATACTTCATTTGAATGTTGTAAGGGTTTTCCTGAGGTGAAGGAGAAGCGGACCAAAATGCAGCATGGTGGTTATTCATGTTCTTTAATAAAAGGAACTAGACATGAAATAACAAAACAGTAAATGTGCGAAAACCTAAACAGTCCTATCTGGTGCAAACACAGAGACAGGAACAATCACCCACAAACACACAGTGAAACCCAGGCTACCTAAGTATGATTCTCAATCAGAGACAACTAATGACACCTGCCTCTGATTGAGAACCATACTAGGCCGAAACATAGAAATACCCAAATCATAGAAAAACAAACAGACTGCCCACCCCAACTCACGCCCTGACCATATTAAATACAGACAAAACAAAGGAAATAAAGTTCAGAACGTGACAAATGTATGTGATAGTAATTGAGATATTATAAATAATATTTGAACCCAGGTCTATGTCTGCCTTTCATATTGACTTTACCAAACAAAACCTTTGAATAGTACATAATATCTGGTGACGCTGAGAATGTCCCACTAAACCACGTTTCCACCCACAGTTTTTTATGGAGTAAAGTCATACTGCATCTAAACAGAATAAAGTACAGCTGTGATGGAAACAGCTCGTTTTGGTAAAATTGTATAAATGCCAGACAGATACTTTGTTTGTTGGACAGGGTGGGATCTTTTTTCGTGTCAGTAAAATTAATTATGAGAGAAATGGTGGTGGAAACGAATTTATACTCAAATGTTGATATAATAACCATAATTTTGAAGTAAACATGGAGTCAAGCGATTATATATCGTGTGGTCCTCCCATTACGACTCGGGAAACCATGCAGTTTATTAGGCTACATATAAAATAAGTTATTATGAACTTCACAGGGACCTTCCAATAAATATTCAGTGTCTTATTCTGGTAACATGACAAATTATGCTTGACTGCCGTTTGATAAATAAAAATAGTCTCGCTCTTTCCCATTATAATCTCAACATGTAGACGAGCCTACCTGTACAGCCTACCCACGCTGTTTCTGTTTAGCTGTTGGCTAGAGCGCACATGCCAAGACCAGAATAGGCACGTTTGCTTTATAACTCAACCGTTTTTGTGACAAAACGATCAGTTAAATTCAATAAATGACGTTGAACTTTAGATTTGTATTAAGTACATGCACATTTAAACGAAAAAGTACATTTTGTGTGCCCTACGTCATCACGCAAATCCGTTTGGTATAAACACCGCTGGTGGGAAAATGCGCATTCTTTCTTTAAGCGGATGTAGAATAATTCGCATGAAAATCTGTCTCCAATTGAATGGAAAACTCGCTACCTTTCAAACATGTTTTTTTGCCGCGCACTTTACAGGGTTGTAGGTTGCAACACGAGTCACATCGTTTAACTCCAGCAATAAAATATATGCTGTGGGTACTGACATTAATTCCCTCCCTCGTTCTAACAATAACCGCTACGGGAGAATAATCTTCTTCGTTTAACGAAGGTGTTGGCAGGTTGCAGTTGTAACCTGCCATACCAGACTCGCAATAACCTCTCCGGGGTGTACTGGCTGAACATGTGTGGATGCCGCGCGAACACACACACAGTGCAGACAGTGGGAGAATGCTGTTGCAATAAGGCTTGGTGGAATTTGTACTGCACTTCACAGCAAAACAATAAACACATTAATCTGAAGAGACACCTGTCTGGTGGGATTTCACTGAAGAGTTCGCAAACTGGACTGTCTAATTTGGAAAAAGAAGACAACAATACATACAGTCTTTTGGGATGAATATATAAAAAATAAATAAACATCTTCTGAAATTGTCTTTCTGAACATAAAAAAAGTACTTTAGTTTGTAAAGGCAACCCTGCCGATCAGAACAGATAAGTAGAGACTCGTGTCGTTCTAAAAAACTTAATCCAAGTGGTTTGGTGCACATTTCACTTCTTCATTTGCACTTCTTATTTCATATCAACCACCACGTCGTGTCTCTCATTGGAGAGATCGCAGTGAAATAGCGGACTCCTTAACGGACGCGATCACATCAGATGAATCCTTTTCAAAGAGAAGGACTAGGCTATCACTGAGCTCACATCAACCCACAATAATGCCTACAGAAACACAAGCAAGTGGCTGTACATGTCAAACTACGTTTGGATTGTCAGGAATTCGCAGGTAAGGTATTGTATTTTAGATATTATTTTACCATGTGAACAAGTCAGTTCTTTACGCATACAACAACATTGCATGGGATTTTTGTGTTCACAGTCAGAGCCTGCAGTAAGTACATCATGTTTTAGCGCGGAGTGAACGGAGTGCTTTTTGATTTATGAGAACATTTATCAACTGCCTAAATGTACATTATCAACTCAAATCGATATTTAAGACTATAGTTTATGTTCAATTTTCGGATTTTACTGTTGCTTTTTTAGGTAAACCAATTGACAGCACACGCATTGCACATAGGTTATGATGTGCCTGTGTGTTGGTGGCGGAACGGCTCCGATAAAGATATTGGTTTACAGGATGCTCCCGCGCGCATTGTCTCCGTGCTTGTTCAAGTCTACATGCTGCTAAGTGTTGTGCAATTGTCTACCCCATCAGTGCATTGTAATGTATTGTATTACTGCATTAGATAAGGACCGTTTAATTACTTGGTTTATAGGATTGTGAAACACAGAGTTACTTTTGGAATGTGTTTAGTCGTCTCAGGTGGTTTGAGAGGTGAGTGACAAACTCATGTCTACACAACATTCATCTTCATAAGCCGACACATGGATACCTGAAATAGAAACGGGTGTGCACATATGCCACTCTCTAATTGTTTTACACTGTGTCAGGAAATGCAGCTCTGTCACAGGTTCTGCTGTGGTGCAGTGGTTGCACAGCCTTTCCTCTACAGGGAGCCAGGTTTTTCAATACAAGGAATGCAGTTTTGTTTTGACTGTGTCGTAAGGCTTCAGTGTGTTACTAGAACAGGTTTGTGAACTCAGCCCCAGGACCAGCTGGATGAGAGTCCTGAGGCATCAGTGTGTTAGTAGAACAGGTTTGTGAACTCAGGACCAGCTGGATGAGGGGACTGAGACTTCAGTGTGTTACTAGAACAGGTTTGTGAACTCAGCCCCAGGACCAGCTGGATGAGAGTCCTGAGGCATCAGTGTGTTAGTAGAACAGGTTTGTGAACTCAGGACCAGCTGGATGAGGGGACTGAGGCTTCAGTGTGTTACTAGAACAGGTTTGTGAACTCAGCCCCAGGACCAGCTGGATGAGAGTCCTGAGGCATCAGTGTGTTACTAGAACAGGTTTGTGAACTCAGCCCCAGGACCAGCTGGATGAGAGTCCTGAGGCATCAGTGTGTTACTAGAACAGGTTTGTGAACTCAGCCCCAGGACCAGCTGGATGAGAGTCCTGAGGCATCAGTGTGTTACTAGAACAGGTTTGTGAACTCAGCCCCAGGACCAGCTGGATGAGAGTCCTGGGGCATCATTGTGTTAGTAGAACAGGTTAGTGAACTCAGCCCCAGGACCAGCTGGATGAGGGGACTGAGGCTTCAGTGTGTTAGTATAAAAGGTTTGTGAACTCAGCCCCAGGACCAGCTGGATGAGGGGACTGAGGCTTCAGTGTGTTAGTAGAACAGGTTAGTGAACTCAGCCCCAGGACCAGCTGGATGAAGTGACTCTTCTTTGCTCAGTTCTTGGTATTGAATTTCTTGGTAATTATATTAGAGGGGGATGTTTCCTAAACTGAATTGCTCATTGGGTTTTTGTTATTAGTGGATATTGTCTTATTTCTGCCCTGCATGCATTGTAAGTAGTTTTCCTCTGGACATGTAGGAGAATCTTCCAGAACTCTGCATGCAAGGTTTCAATGGAGTGTTTGTCCCATTTGATGAAATCTTGTTTTGCAAGTGGACTCCACACCTCACTGCCATCAAGTTCAATGACATATTCAATTCGTTTTAGCCTAATTGTAATAGATATTTCAATTTGAATTCATTTTTTAATGGTGTAGAATGTTGTCACGCACGCATGCACACACACACGCACACACACACACACACACACACACACACACACACACACACACACACACACACACACACACACACACACACACACACACACACACACACACACACACACACACACACACACAACACTGAAATACATTCCTCCTCTCTGGGCTAATAACAGAGAATGGAAGGATAACAGCACTACTATACAGAAACATCCGTCTTCTCTCAGAGTTGTGTGCGCGCGTGCGTGTGTGTGTGTGCGTGCGTGCGCGCGCGTGTGTGTGTGCGCGCGTGCGTGCGTGTGTGTGTGCGTGCGTGTGTGTGTGTGTGTGTGCGTGCGTGTGTGTTAAAAGGAACAACAGCAGTCAACAACAGAAACATCCGTCCCAGAGATAGGAGGGAGGTTTTCTCAGTCCAAAACAGAGCTGTATATCCGAAGAATTCCCATCCAGAAGGATTTAGTTATAAAATAGTTTTTCTAACAGTATAGAGGAGGAAATGTCTCAGAACATACGCATCCAACTCATTTAACTCATTAAAAGATGTAGGATCTTAATTTGATCACTCTTTTTTTGCTGCAAATTTTTGCTGCACAGCAGGAAATACAAACTTGTAGTGTATCCAAGGTAAAAAAGGTTTCTAAAGTTTGTAATTTCCACTTTAAAATGTCAGACTTGATTTACCCTAATGAAAAATCTCTAGAAAAAAAATCTGCATAATAATTCATATCTCCTGTTGCCGAAGGATTACTGTGCATTTGGAAAGTATTCAGATCTATTTACTTTTTCCACATTTTGTCTCACGTTACAGCCCTATTCTAACATTGATTAAAGGACCAAGGTCCTTCTCCCCTGATTGCTCAGTTTGGCTGGGTGGCCAGCTCTAGGAAGAGTCTAGGTGGTTCCAAACTTCTTCCATTTAAGATTGATGGAGGCCACCGTGTTCTTGGGGTCCTTTAATGCTGCACTATTTTTGGGGTATTCTTTCCTAGGTCTGTGCCTCGACACAATCCTGTCTCGGTGCTCTACGGCCAATTCATTTAACCTCATGGCTTTATTTTTGCTCTGACATGCACTGTCAACTGTGGGACCTTATATAGACAGGTTTGTGCCTTTCCAAATCATGTCCAATCAATTGAAATGACCACAAGTTGTAGAAACATCTGAAGGATGATCAGTGGAAACAGGATGCATCTGAACTAAATGTTGAGTCTCATAGCAAAGGTACTGCATACCTATGTTAATAAGGTTTTTCTGTTTTTTATTTGTAAAAATGTGCAAAAAATTCTAAAAACCTGTTTTTGTTTTGTAATTATTTGATATTGTGTTTAGATTGTTGATGGAAAACAAATATTTAATCTAAGGCTGTAACGTAACACAATGTGTAAAAAGGGACGGGGTTGAAATATATTCCAAATGCACCTCCTTTAGCAAACTGTCTCAAATTCAGATCCTAGATCTTTAGGGAATAAAGTGTTGTTTTGGCCGTATCCCTAGAGTCAGACAGTTCAGAGGGTGTAGTGTTGAACTGGATAATGGAGTCTCTTCTCCCTGTCTTTCAGAGGGTGTAGTGTTGATCTGGATAATGGAGTTCCTCCTCCCTGTCTTTCAGAGGGTGTAGTGTTGATCTGGATAATGGAGTCTCTTCTCCCTGTCTTTCAGAGGGTGTAGTGTTGATCTGGATAATGGAGTCTCTTCTCCCTGTCTTTCAGAGGGTGTAGTGTTGATCTGGATAATGGAGTCTCTTTTCCCTGTCTTTCAGAGGGTGTAGTGTTGATCTGGATAATGGAGTCTCTTCTCCCTGTCTTTCAGAGGGTGTAGTGTTGATCTGGATAATGGAGTTCCTCCTCCCTGTCTTTCAGAGGGTGTAGTGTTGATCTGGATAATGGAGTCTCTTCTCCCTGTCTTTCAGAGGGTGTAGTGTTGATCTGGATAATGGAGTCTCTTCTCCCTGTCTTTCAGAGGGTGTAGTGTTGATCTGGATAATGGAGTCTCTTCTCCCTGTCTTTCAGAGGGTGTAGTGTTGATCTGGATAATGGAGTTCCTCCTCCCTGTCTTTCAGAGGGTGTAGTGTTGATCTGGATAATGGAGTCTCTTCTCCCTGTCTTTCAGAGGGTGTAGTGTTGATCTGGATAATGGAGTTCCTCCTCCCTGTCTTTCAGAGGGTGTAGTGTTGATCTGGATAATGGAGTCTCTTATCCCTGTCTTTCAGAGGGTATAGTGTTGATATAGATAATGGAGTCTATTTTCCCTGTCTTTCAGATGGTGTAGTGTTGATCTGGATAATGGAGTCTCTTCTCCCTGTCTTTCAGAGGGTGTAGTGTTGATCTGGATAATGGAGTCTCTTCTCCCTGTCTTTCAGAGGGTGTAGTGTTGATCTGGATAATGGAGTCTCTTCTCCCTGTCTTTCAGAGGGTGTAGTGTTGATCTGGATAATGGAGTCTCTTCTCCCTGTCTTTCAGAGGGTGTAGTGTTGATCTGGATAATGGAATCTCTTCTCCCTGTCTTTCAGAGGGTGTAGTGTTGATCTGGATAATGGAGTTCCTCCTCCCTGTCTTTCAGAGGGTGTAGTGTTGATCTGGATAATGGAGTCTCTTCTCCCTGTCTTTCAGAGGGTGTAGTGTTGATCTGGATAATGGAGTTCCTCCTCCCTGTCTTTCAGAAGGTGTAGTGTTGATCTGGATAATGGAGTCTCTTATCCCTGTCTTTCAGAGGGTATAGTGTTGATATAGATAATGGAGTCTCTTTTCCCTGTCTTTCAGATGGTGTAGTGTTGATCTGGATAATGGAGTCTCTTCTCCCTGTCTTTCAGAGGGTGTAGTGTTGATCTGGATAATGGAGTCTCTTCTCCCTGTCTTTCAGAGGGTGTAGTGTTGATCTGGATAATGGAGTCTCTTCTCCCTGTCTTTCAGAGGGTGTAGTGTTGATCTGGATAATGGAATCTCTTCTCCCTGTCTTTCAGAGGGTGTAGTGTTGATCTGGATAATGGAGTCTCTTCTCCCTGTTATCACCAGGGGAACTGTAATCAATGGCCAATGAAAGCATGTCCACACATACTGGGCACTGTGCAACAGCCCTGGAACAACCTTGTGGCTGCACACATGCAGAGGGATGGACAAACACACACACACACACACACTCCTCCCCTTTAAATCATTCACACGTGTGTGTGTGTGACGCATTGCCGTGTGTGTGTGTGTGTGTGTGTGTATGAGACACATGCCTGTGTGTGTGTGTGTGTGTGTGTGTGTGTGTGTGTGTGTGTGTGTGTGTGTGCTGTACAGGAAGATGAGAGAGAGCAAGGCTATCAGTGATGATGGCTCCTGATAACATCATTAGAAAATGATTCAATTCTAGTGGATTATGACTCTCTGTTGGCAGTGTTTCCTTTGATGACTATAGTAGTTCCTAAAAGGATCCCCATCTACATGTTACCAATTCCATTATCCACATCTGAGTGTGTTAAGAGATTGGATCATACTGTAGGACTACAGCAGTCTTCAACCTTATCAGTCCCAAGACCCCAGCAAAAAAAAATCTGCATTTTCATTTATCTGAATGTCCAGCTCTTATATTTAGGCCCAAGATGAAGTGGTTTACCGTTTTATTTTCAGGACAACCCAGGGATACAAGTGAAACACAAAACAATTTGACATAAAACAGGTACATTCATGAGCTTTATTGACAAAATGTCAATAAATAAAAGGTCAGCCAAAAATAAATGCCAAATGAAAATGAAAATAAATGCATATGAATGCTGTAAGTGCAGGAATTAAAATCCAACAAGTCAGCTGTCACTGCAGCTATGTGAGCTTATTATACTTTATTACTGTAAAAACCATTCATACACAGTGCTGTCTATTACTGTAACACCCATTCATACACAGTGCTGTCTGTTACTGTAAAACCCATTCATACTCAGTGTATGTCTGTTACTGTAAAACCCATTCATACTCAGTGATATGTATATTACTGTAAAACCCATTCATACTCAGTGATATGTCTATTACTGTAAAACCCATTCATACTCAGTAATATGTCTATTACTGTAAAAACCCATTCATACTCAGTGATATGTTTATTACTGTAAAACCCATTCATACTCAGTGCTGTCTGTTACAAATCTAGACATTTACATCAGCTTGCGTGTGTGTGTGTGTGTGTGTGCGTGTGTTACAGATCTAGCCATCTACATCAGCTTGCGTGTGTGTGTGTCTGTTACAGATCTAGCCATCTACATCAGCTTGCGTGTGTGTGTGTGTGTGCATGTGTTACAGATCTAGCCATCTACATCATCTTTATCTCCATGCTATTACCTCCCGGCGATGTGTGTAGAATCAGTTTGGGACAGCACAACAGCCTAAAACCCATACGCTTTATCATGGAGCCAGACAGGCAGGACCTGGAAACTGAGGTTTATGGGTTAGGCACACATGAATGGAGTGGAGTTGTGTGAAGGGAGGCTGGCTGATGGATGGATGGATGGAGCTGAGTTGTGTGAAGGGAGGCTGGCTGATGGATGGATGGATGGAGCTGAGTTGTGTGAAGGGAGGCTGGCTGATGGATGGATGGATGGATGGAGCTGAGTTGTGTGAAGGGAGGCTGGCTGATGGATGGATGGATGGATGGATGGAAGGATGGATGGAGCTGAGTTGTGTGAAGGGAGGCTGGCTGATGGATGGATGGATGGATGGATGGAGCTGAGTTGTGTGAAGGGAGGCTGGCTGATGGATGGATGGATGGATGGATGGAGCTGAGTTGTGTGAAGGGAGGCTGGCTGATGGATGGATGGATGGATGGAGCTGAGTTGTGTGAAGGGAGGCTGGCTGATGGATGGATGGATGGATGGATGCTTCACGGGAGGTAATAGCATGGAGATAAAGATGATGTAGATGGCTAGATCTGTAACACACGCACACACACACACACACACACACACACACACACACACACACACACACACACACACACACACACATACGCAAGCTGATGTAGATGGCTAGAGCTGTAACAGACACATACACACACACACACACGCAAGCTGATGTAGATGGCTAGATCTGTAACAGACACACACACACACGCACACACACATGCAAGCTGATGTAGATGGCTAGATTTGTAACAGACAGCACTGAGTATGAATGGGTTTTACAGTAATACACATATCACTGAGTATGAATGGGTTTTACAGTAATAGACATACAGTATCACTGAGTATGAATGGGGTTTACTGTAATATACAGCAGTGAGTATGAATGGGTTTCACAGTAATATACACATCACTGAGTATGAATGGGTTTCACAGTAACAGACATCACTGAGTATGAATGAGTTTTACAGTAATCGACATATCACTGAGTATGAATGAGTTTTACAGTAATATAAACTGCACTGACTATGAATAGGTTTTCAGACACTGTGTGAAAATTAAAGTTTGGCCTCAAATGGCACCCTGCTCCCTATATATAGTGCATTCCTTTGTCCAGAGCCCTATGGGTGCGGCACACTACATAGGGAATAGGGTGCCAATTGGGACGTAGATTAGTCTACCAGCAGCTTCCAGACAATCCAGACAAGACCACAAGCTTGGCGATGTGCCAGCCAGTTGGCTTTTCTATTTAGGAACAGATTGGAATGGAAGAGTGAGTTAGTCATGGTCATTCATTGAGGTTCAATATGCGCAGAATAGCATTCAGCGTCATCACTGTCTGAAAGGGGAACCACGATGATGAGGAGGAAGAGCTTTACCTAATTCAGACCAGCATCTTCTGTCTCTTGGTTGGGTCGAACTGGTACTCCTCCCATTGGAGAACCCTTCTTGGTTCCAGGTAGAACCCTTTTTGTTTCCATATAGATCGCTTCCCTATAGATCGGTTCTACATGGAAGCAAAAGGGTTCTAACTTGAACAAAAAAAGGGTTCTTCAAAGGTTTCACCTATGAGGACATCCTGAAGAACTCCTTTAGGTTCTAGATAATGCCTTTTTTTTAAGGTAGTGTCAGTCAGACAGGGAGGAATGGGGAGTAACAACACCAGCAGGGCGAGACAAAGCTCATCCAACCAATTGTATCCAGTATCGAGGTGCATTGTCTGTGGCCAATTCTTGCCCTCCATGACGTGAGTGTGGAGCGGCATGTAGCGTAGCGCCAAACAGGAAGGAATGAGTTGAAACAACGGTGTCATTATGACGGCCAGCATGGCAACACAAAGCTAATCCAGCATGGACCCCTGAGGTGAGTGGCTGTGTTCATCCATGCCCCAGTGCTTCCTGGGACCACAAGCCTGCTGGTTTATTCATGGGGGGGGGGACTGACTATGTGGAAGCCAGTGGGGGCAAGAGTATGAAGAGTGAGTGGGTGGAAGGAGAGAGAAAATGAGAATGAGAAAGAACAGGTAGGTTTTCTAGAGAGAGAGAGGTTGGAGAGAGCGAGATAGAGGTTGGAGAGGTTGGAGAGAGAGAGGTAGAGAGGTTGGAGAGAGAGAGAGAGAGGTAGGAGAGAGAGAGAGTAGGAGAGAGAGAGAGGGTAGGAGAGAGAGAGAGAGAGAGGTAGGAGAGAGAGAGAGGTAGGAGAGAGAGAGGGTAGGAGAGAGAGGAGGAGAGAAAGAGGTAGGAGAGAGAGAGAGAGAGGTATGAGAGAGAGAGAGGTAGGAGAGAGAGAGAGGTAGGAGAGAGAGAGAGAGAGGTAGGAGAGAGAGGTAGGAGAGAGAGAGAGAGGTAGGAGAGAGAGAGAGAGAGGGAGAGAGAGAGAGAGTAGGAGAGAGAGGTAGGAGAGAGAGAGAGAGGGTAAGAGAGAGAGAGAGAGAGGAAAGAGAGAGAGAGAGGTAGGGGAGAGAGAGGGGTAGGGGAGAGAGAGAGGTAGGGAGAGAGAGAGGTAGGAGTGAGAGGTAGGAGTAAGAGAGAGAGGTAGGAGAGTGCGAAAGCGAGAGTTAGGAGAGAGAGATGTAGGAGAGAGAGGTAGGAGAAAGAGGTAGGAGAGAGAGATTTTCATTTATCGCCCTCCAGGTTCCCTCGGAGAGTTCATCAATGAGCTTGATGCCTTGATAAGCTCCTTTCCTGAGGATGGCTCACCTCTCACAGTTCTGGGCGACTTTAACCTCCCCACGTCTACCTTTGACTCATTCCTCTCTGCCTCCTTCTTTCCACTCCTCTCCTCTTTTGACCTCACCCTCTCACCTTCCCCCTCTACTCACAAGGCAGGCAATACGCTCGACCTCATCTTTACTAGATGCTGTTCTTCCACTAACCTCACTGCAACTCCCCTCCAAGTCTCCGACCACTACCTTGTATCCTTTTCCCTCTTGCTCTCATCCAACACTTCCCACACTGCCCCTACTCGGATGGTATCGCGCCGTCCCAATCTTCGCTCTCTCTCCCCTGCTACTCTCTCCTCTTCCATCCTATCATCTCTTCCCTCTGCTCAAACCTTCTCCAACCTATCTCTTGATTCTGCCTCCTCAACCCTCCTCTCCTCCCTTTCTGCATCCCTTGATTCTCTATGTCCCCTATCCTCCAGGCCGGCTCGGTCCTCCTCTCCTGCTCCGTGGCTCGACGACTCATTGCGAGCTCACAGAACAGGGCTCCGGGCAGCCGAGCGGAAATGGAGGAAAACTCGCCTCCCTGCGGACCTGGCATCCTTTCACTCCCTCCTCTCTACATTTTCCTCTTCTGTCTCTGCTGCTAAAGCCACTTTCTATCACTCTAAAGTCCAAGCATCTGCCTCTAACCCTAGGAAGCTCTTTGCCACCTTCTCCTCCCTCCTGAATCCTCCTCCCCCCCCCTCCTCCCTCTCTGCAGATGACTTCGTCAACCATTTTGAAAAGAAGGTCGACGACATCCGATCCTCGTTTGCTAAGTCACACGACACCGCTGGTTCTGCTCACACTGCCCTACCCTGTGCTCTGACCTCTTTCTCCCCTCTCTCTCCAGATGAAATCTCGCGTCTTGTGACGGCCGGCCGCCCAACAACCTGCCCGCTTGACCCTATCCCCTCCTCTCTTCTCCAGACCATTTCCGGAGACCTTCTCCCTTACCTCACCTCGCTCATCAACTCATCCCTGACCGCTGGCTACATCCCTTCTGTCTTCAAGAGAGCGAGAGTTGCACCCCTTCTGAAAAAACCTACACTCGATCCCTCCGATGTCAACAACTGCAGACCAGTATCCCTTCTTTCTTTTCTCTCCAAAACTCTTGAACGTGCCGTCCTTGGCCAGCTCTCCCGCTATCTCTCTCAGAATGACCTTCTTGATCCAAATCAGTCAGGTTTCAAGACTAGTCATTCAACTGAGACTGCTCTTCTCTGTATCACGGAGGCCCTCCGCACTGCTAAAGCTAACTCTCTCTCCTCTGCTCTCATCCTTCTAGACCTATCGGCTGCCTTCGATACTGTGAACCATCAGATCCACCCTCTCCGAGTTGGGCATCTCCGGCGCGGCTCACGCTTGGATTGCGTCCTACCTGACAGGTCGCTCCTACCAGGTGGCGTGGCGAGAATCTGTCTCCTCACCACGCGCTCTCACCACTGGCGTCCCCCAGGGCTCTGTTCTAGGCCCTCTCCTATTCTCGCTATACACCAAGTCACTTGGCTCTGTCATAACCTCACATGGTCTCTCCTATCATTGCTATGCAGACGACACACAATTAATCTTCTCCTTTCCCCCTTCTGATGACCAGGTGGCGAATCGCATCTCTGCATGTCTGGCAGACATATCAGTGTGGATGACGGATCACCACCTCAAGCTGAACCTCGGCAAGACGGAGCTGCTCTTCCTCCCGGGGAAGGACTGCCCGTTCCATGATCTCGCCATCACGGTTGACAATTCCATTGTGTCCTCCTCCCAGAGCGCTAAGAACCTTGGCGTGATCCTGGACAACACCCTGTCGTTCTCAACTAACATCAAGGCGGTGGCCCGTTCTTGTAGGTTCATGCTCTACAACATCCGCAGAGTACGACCCTGCCTCACACAGGAAGCAGCGCAGGTCCTAATCCAGGCACTTGTCATCTCCCGTCTGGATTACTGCAACTCACTGTTGGCTGGGCTCCCTGCCTGTGCCATTAAACCCCTACAACTCATCCAGAACGCCGCAGCCCGTCTGGTGTTCAACCTTCCCAAGTTCTCTCACGTCACCCCGCTCCTCCGCTCTCTTCACTGGTTTCCAGTTGAAGCTCGCATCCGCTACAAGACCATGGTGCTTGCCTACGGAGCTGTGAGGGGAACGGCACCTCAGTACCTCCAGGCTCTGATCAGGCCCTACACCCAAACAAGGGCACTGCGTTCAACCACCTCTGGCCTGCTCGCCTCCCTACCACTGAGGAAGTACAGTTCCCGCGCAGCCCAGTCAAAACTGTTCGCTGCTCTGGCCCCCCAATGGTGGAACAAACTCCCTCACGATGCCAGGACAGTGGAGTCAATCACCACCTTCCGGGGGCACCTGAAACCCCACCTCTTTCAGGAATACCTAGGATAGGATAAAGTAATCCTTCTCACCCCCCTTAAAAGATTTAGATGCACTATTGTAAAGTGGCTGTTCCACTGGATGTCTTAAGGTGAACGCACCAATTTGTAAGTCGCTCTGGATAAGAGCGTCTGCTAAATGACTTAAATGTAAATGTAAATGTAGAGAGAGAGAGAGAGAGAGAGAGGTAGGAGACAGAGAGAGAGAGAGAGAGAGAGAGGTAGGAGACAGAGAGGGAGGTAGGAGAGAGAGAGAGAGGTAGGAGACAGAGAGGGAGGTAGGAGAGAGAGAGAGAGGTAGGAGAGAGAGAGGGAGGTAGGAGAGAGAGAGGGAGGTAGGAGAGAGAGAGGAAAGAGAGGGAGAGAGGCGGGTAGGGGACAGAAAGAGAGGTAGGAGAGAGAGAGAGCTAGGAGAGCGAGAGAGCTAGGAGAGAGAGAGGTAGGAGAGAGAGAGGTAGGAGAGAGAGAGGAGGTAGGAGAGAGAGCGGTAGGAGAGAGAGGGAGGTAGGAGAGAGAGAGAGGTAGGAGAGAGAGTGAGAGGTGGGAGAGGGAGAAAGGTGGGAGAGAGAGAGAGAGGTGGGAGAGAGAGAAAGGTGGGAGAGAGAGAGAGAGAGGTAGGAGGAGAGAGAGAGGTAGGAGAGAGAGAGAGGTAGGAGAGAGAGGTGTGATAGAGAGAGGTAGGAGAGAGAGAGAGAGAGAGAGAGAGAGAGAGGGTAGGAGAGAGAGAGAGAGAGGTGAGAGAGAGAGGTAGGAGAGAGAGATAGGAGAGATAGGTAGGAGAGAGAGAAAGACAGAGAGGTAGGAGAGACAGAGAGGTAGGAGAGACAGAGATGTAGAAGGGAGAGAGAGAGGAAGGGGAGAGAGAGGAAGGAGAGAGAGAGGGGAAGGTAGGAGCGAGAGAGAGGTAGGGGAGAAAGAGAGAGGTAGGAGAGAGAGGTAGGTTTTCTAGAGAGAGAGGTAGGTTTTCTAGAGAGAGAGAGAGGTTGAGAGAGAGAGAGGTTGGAGAGATTGAGAGAGGTTGGAGAGAGAGAGAGGTAGAGAGGTTGGAGAGAGAGAGAGAGGTAGGAGAGAGAGAGGTAGGAGAGAGAGAGAGAGGTAGGAGAGAGTGAGAGAGGTAGGATAGAGAGAGGTAGGAGAGAGGTAGGAGAGAGAGACAGGGGGGTAGGGAGAGAGAGAGCAGTAGGGAGAGAGGGAGAGAGGTAGGAGACAGAGAGAGAAAGGTAGGAGAGAGAGAGAGAGGGTAGGGGAGAGAGAGAGAGGTAGGAGAGAGAGAGAGGTAGGAGAGAGAGAGGTAGGAGAGAGAGATAGGTAGGAGAGAGAGAGAGAGAGAGGTAGGAGAGAGAGAGGTAGGAGAGAGAGAGGTAGGAGAGAGAGAGTAGGAGAGAGAGGAAGGAGAGAGAGAGGTAGGTAGGAGAGAGAGAGAGAGTGAGAGGTAGGGAGAGAGAGAGAGAGGTAGGAGAGAGAGAGAGGAGAGAGAGAGGTAGGAGTGAGAGAGAGATGTAGGAGAGTGCGAAAGCGAGAGTTAGGAGAGAGAGGTAGGAGAAAGAGAGAGGTAGGAGAGAGCGAGAGAGAGGTGAGAGAGAGAGAGGTAGGAGACAGAGAGAGAGAGAGAGAGAGAGAGGTAGGAGACAGAGGGAGAGAGAGGTAGGAGAGAGAGAGAGGGAGGTAGGAGAGAGAGAGAGGAAAGAGAGAGAGAGGCGGGTAGGGGACAGAAAGAGAGGTAGGAGAGAGAGAGCTAGGAGAGAGAGAGCTAGAAGAGAGAGAGCTAGGAGAGAGAGAGAGGTAGGAGAGAGAGAGGTAGGAGAGAGAGAGGTAGGAGAGAGAGAGAGGTAGGTTGAGTGAGAGGGAGAGGTAGGAGAGTGAGAGGGAGAGGTAGGAGAGAGAGAGAGAGAGAGAGGTAGGAGAGAGAGAGGTAGGAGAGAGAGAGAGAGGTAGGAGAGAGAGAGAGGTAGGAGAGAGAGAGAGAGAGGTAGGAGAGAGAGAGAGAGAGAGGTAGGGGAGAGAGAGAGAGGTAGGAGAGAGATAGAGAGAGAGGTAGGAGAGAGAGAGGTAGGAGAGAGAGACGGGAAGGGGGGATTAACAGAGAACCACTTCAGACTGAAAACCTAAAGACTCACGTAACAATGAGGGATAGTGAGCTGTGTGGTCCCCTGATAGTGTTCCCAGGCTGTGGTGAATGAGGCATGGATAAAACGTCAGGGTTTAGAAGGTCACTGGATACATAATCAATCTTCTCTTTAGGTGGTCATCCCATGTTGACAGCCAGCCAAGCAGGCCAGACCTGCCCCAGATTCCTTCACCTATTCATCTAGTACTGAATGTCTATGGCAGATACATGGTAGTTTATGGGATACATGTATAACATGGTAGTTATGGGATACAGGGTAGTTTATGGGATACATGTATAACATGGTAGTTATGGGATACATGGTAGTTATGGGATACATGGTAGTTTATGGGATACATGTATAATGTGGTAGTTATGGGATACATGGTAGTTTATGGGATAAATGTATAACGTGGTAGTTATGGGATACATGGTAGTTATGGGATACATGTTTAACGTTGTAGTTATGGGATACATGTATACCATGGTAGTTATGGGATACATGGTAGTTATGGGATACATGGTAGTCATGAGATACATGTATACCATGGTAGTTATTGGATACATGTATAACATGGTAGTTATGGGATACATGGTAGTTATGGGATACATGGTAGTTATGGGATACATGTATAACATGGTAGTTATGGGATACATGGTAGTTATGGGATACATGGTAGTTATGGGATACATGGTAGTTATGGGATACATGGTAGTTATTGGATACATGTATAACATGGTAGTTATGGGATACATGGTAGTTATGGGATACATGGTAGTTATGGGATACATGGTAGTTATGGGATACATGTATAACGTGGTAGTTATGGGATACATTTGTAACATGGTAGTTATGGGATACATGGTAGTTATGGGATACATGTATAACATGGTAGTTATGGGATACATGGTAGTTATGGGATACATGGTAGTTTATGGGATACATGGTAGTTTATGGGATACATGGTAGTTATGGGATACATGGTAGTTATGGGATACATGGTAGTTATGGGATACATGTATAATGTGGTAGTTATGGGATACATGGTAGTTATGGGCTACACGGTAGTTATGGGATACATGGTAGTTATGGGATACATACGATATGACGTTCTAATACTTTTCAGGGTTGGGGTTTATTCAAATGTTACCATCCACCAGCATGGCATTGTTTATTAATCAGAAACACCTGCAAAGTTATTCCCTCTTCACAAGCCATGACTGAGCTGAACCTAACAGCTTTTGGCTGTAGTTGAGCCATGGAGCAAATTAAAATGCCACGTGTATGTTTTTGTACCTCACATTGTTTACCAGAAAATTAACAATTCATTGGGTCTTTCGTAAATGTTCACTTATTTTTGAGCTACTCTGTATAAAAAGACGTGTAACATAAATGTTATATTTGCGTGATATTGATTACATTTTGCTACCCTACTCCCACCCAAAGATGAACGGTTTTAACCTCTACTAAGTCTTGCTTCACTGCTTTGATTGGTGCAGCTAGAAAACACAAGATGAACGGTTTTAACCTCTACTAAGTCTTGCTTCACTGCTTTGATTGGTGCAGCTAGAAACCACAAGTGTCTATCCTGTAATGAACAGGCTCACGTGATATAAAATTCAAGGAACCGGTTTATCTATACTGAACAAAAATACAGTACCAGTCAAAAAAGTTTGGACACACAACTACTCATTCAAAGGTTTTTCTTTATTTTTGGAGTTTTCTACATTGTAGAATAATAGTGAGGACATCAAAACTATGAAAGAACACATATGGAATCATGTAGTAACCAAAATAGTGTTGAACACATCAAAAATATTTCATATTTGAAATTCTTCAAAGTAGCCACCATTTGCCTTGATGACAGCTTTGCACACTCTTTGCACACCTCAGATTTCCCACTTCCTGGTTGGATTTGTCTCAGGTTTTCGCCTGCCATACGAGTTCTGTTATACTCACAGACATAATTCAAACAATTTTAGAAACTTCAGAGTGTTTTCTATCCAATACTACTAATAATATGCATATATTAGCATCTGGGACATCTGGGACAGAGTAGCAGGCAGTTTACTCTGGGCACCTTATTCATCCAAGCTACTCAATACTGCCCCCCAGTCACCAAGATTAATAGTGGTTTATTTGCCGCAATTCAACCATGTAGGCCTGATTCACGTGGTCTCTACTGAACAATTGATGTGTCTGTTACTTATAATTTATTTGGGCTGCAATCTGAGGTCCCCTTAGTTTGAAGATGTAATCTGAAGACCGGTGTTTTCTCCATCTTTTAAGTTCTCATACTCATACCCCAACCTGGGCTCGAACCAGGGACCCTCAGGACGCATCAACAACTGCCTCCCACGAAGCATCGTTGCCTATCGCTCCACAAAAGCAATGAGTAGGTGTGTACAACGTTTTGACTGGTACTGTATGTGTTTACAAACCTGTTAGTGAGCATTTCTCCTTTGCCAATTGACCAGAGTTGTAGCCACAGAAAGTAATGTTTATATCACTACCATAAGCCACCTCCAACGTTATTTGAGAGAATTTAGCAGTACGTCCAAACAGCCTCACAACCACAGGCCACGTGTAACTACGCCATTGGTCCATTGTCGTGCCATTCATCCGCCGCCATCCCCTCATGTTTCAGCATGATAATGCATGATAATGTCGTAAAGATCTGTACACAATTCCTTGAAGCTGTATACTTTCCAGACATGTCACCCATTGAGCATGTTTGGGATGCTCTGGATCTATGTGTACGACAGCGTGTTCCATAACCCGCCACTATCCAGCAACTTTGCACCACCATTAGGAGAGGAGTGGGATAACATTCCACAGGTTACAATCAACAGCCTGATCAACTCTATGCGAAGGAGATGAGTCAAACTGCATGAGGTAAAAGGGGGTCACACCAGGTAGTTACTAGTTTTCTGATCCACGCCCCTACTTTTTTTAGAGTATCTGTGACCAAGAGATGCATATCTGTCTTCCCAGTCATGTGAAATACATAGATTAGTGCCTAATTCATTTATTTCGATCTTTGAACCAAAGGTTGCCCTGTGACCATTATGATGTAGAAAAACACATGTATTTTATGGAAGGTGCCAAAACTTTGGATATAACAATAGATGTCAAAGAGTACTGGGTTTCGTCTGAGGCGAAAATTTCACTAAATGCTTATGAAATCCAGCTCCAGAACCAGAACCAGCCATTTTATGAATATGGTGTAGTTAAGGAAAACCCAGCAACAACAGATAACATTAGGTAGCTAGATAAGGTTAGCATGAAAGCTAGATAAGGTTAGCATGAAAGCTAGATAAGGTTAGCATGAAAGCTAGATAAGGTTAGGATGATAGCTAGATAAGGTTAGCATGATAGCTAGATAAGGTTAGCATGAAAGCTAGATAAGGTTAGCATGAAAGCTAGATAAGGTTAGAATGATAGCTAGATAGGGTTAACATGAAAGCTAGATAACGTTAGCATGAAAGCTAGATAAGGTTAGCGTGAAAGCTAGATAAGGTTAGCATGTTAGCTAGATAAGGTTAGCATGAAAGCCAGATACGGTTAGCATGTTAGCCAGATAAGGTTAGCATGAAAGCTAGATAAGGTTAGCATGTTAGCTAGCTACGCTGACAGCTGTCAGTTCCCCTATTTTATTGATGTTCCTCGCCTCCACGTGGAAAGCACCATGACGTTTTTTCTCAACCCCAATTCGTGAATATGTTTAAGTAGCCTGCTAAGTTAAGAAACCGATTAAACTATCCTGCTAATATTGATACACTCGCTAAGTCTAGCGGTCTTAGGCCTAGTTAACTGGTATGTAACCTGAATGAAAGTGTCCAGGGAGACAGCAACCTTACAGCTCTGTCTTGACTCCTTTGGGAAACCAAGAGGATTAATATATTCAGATGGTGATGGAAACAAATAGATACAAAAAGGACAACAACGAACAGGCACGCCTAAACTAAAGATACAAAAACAAACGAACGGTCTCGTGGCCACCAAACCACTCAGCACCCTCAGGACTCGCAAGCCGCGACAACAACTGACGATCACCCTAATTGGTAGCACCATAATGTACTTATCCACCAGGTTCAGCACCTGCTGTCCCCTGGGGGTTGGAGTGTGGTTGGAGTGTGGATGTAGTGTGGATGGAGTGTGGATGTAGTGTGGATGGAGTGTGGATGTAGTGTGGATGGAGTGTGGATGGAGTGTGGTTGGAGTGTGGATGGAGTGTGGTTGGAGTGTGGTTGGAGTGTGGATGTAGTGTGGATGGAGTGTGGTTGGAGTGTGGATGTAGTGTGGATGGAGTGTGGATGTAGTGTGGATGGAGTGTGGATGGAGTGTGGATGGAGTGTGGTTGGAGTGTGGATGTAGTGTGGATGGAGTGTGGATGGAGTGTGGATGGAGTGTGGATGGACTGTGGTTGGAGTGTGGATGGAGTGTGGATGGAGTGTGGATGTAGTGTGGATGGAGTGTGGATGGAGTGTGGTTGGAGTGTGGATGTAGTGTGGATGGAGTGTGGATGGAGTGTGGATGGAGTGTGGATGGAGTGTGGATGGAGTGTGGATGTAGTGTGGATGGAGTGTGGATGGAGTGTGGAAGTGTTTCATGTATAGTGTGTTTGTCTAACACTAACCTTCCCCAAATTCCCCCATATCATGACAGTCATTCTTCGGAGGTGGAACTTAAACAATAATTTCTGCAGGAATTAACGTTGCCCTCAACGTTGCCCTCTAGTGGGCACCTTTAATTAAGGAGACAGATTGGGGGTATGGTCCTGCGATAGACTAGCGTGCTGTCCAGGGGTGTACTGGTATGTCAAGTAAGTGATAGCATCCATCCATCCATTCATCCATTCATAATCCATTAATCCATCCATCCATAAATCCATCCATTCACCATCCATTCGTTCACCATCCATCCATTCACCATCCATTCGTTCACCATCCATCATCCATCCACCATCCATCCATTCATCATCCATTAATCCATCCATCCATAAATCCATCCATTCACCATCCATTCGTTCACCATCCATCCATTCACCATCCATTCGTTCACCATCCATCCATTCACCATCCATCCATTCACCATCCATTCGTTCACCATCCATTCGTTCACCATCCATTCACCATCCATTAGTTCACCATCCATTCACCATGCGTCCGTTCATCCTTCCATTCACAGTCCATTCATCCATACATTCATCCATTCACCATCCATCCATTCACCATCCATTCATCCTTCCATTCACCATCCATCCATTCACCATCCATTCATCCATCCATTCATCCTTCCATTCATCATCCATTCACCATCCATTCATCATCCATTCACCATCCATTCATCCTTCCATTCACCATCCATTCACCATCCATTCATCCATCTATTCATCCTTCCATTCACCATCCATTCATTCACCATCCATTCATCATCCATTAATCCATCCATTCACTAGCTCTGTACCATCACTCATTCATATATCTTTATGTACATATTCTTTATCCCCTTACACTGTGTATAAGTCAGTAGTTTTGGAATTGTTAGTTAGATTACTTGTTGGTTATTACTGCATTGTCGGAACTAGAAGCACAAGCATTTCGCTACACTCACATTAACATCTGCTAACCATGTGTATGTGACAAATAAAATTTGATTTGATTATCCATTCATCCATCCATTCATCATCCATTCACCATCCATTCATCATCCATTCATTCATCCAAACAAGCCTCAAGGATGAGAGCATCGACATCTGTGGGGAGGGAGGTGCACACACTCTCTCACATACACACTCGCTCGCTCACTCACTCACTCACTCACTCACTCACTCACTCACTCACTCACTCACTCACTCACTCACTCACTCACTCACTCACACACATATATAAACACATGTATACACACACACATGTATGTATACATATATATATATATATATATATATTGTATATACACACACACACATATATACACACATACACACACATATTCACTTATACACACATACACACACACACATACAGTGGCTTGTGAAATAATTCACCCCCTTGGCATTTTTCCTATTTTGTTGCCTTACAACTTGGAATTAAAATGGATTTTTAGTCTTTGTATCATTTGACTTACACAACATGCCTACCACTTTGAGAAATAAGACAAAAAACTGAAAACTTGAGCGTGCATAACTATTCACCCCCCAAAATCAATACTCTGTAGAGCCACCTTTTGCAGCAATTACAGCTACATGTCTCTTGGGGTATGTCTCTATAAGCTTGGCACATCTAGTCATTGGAATTTTTGGCCATTCTTCAATGCAAAACTGATCCAGCTCCATCCAAGTTGGATGGGTTCCGGTGTACAGCAATCTTTAAGTCATACCACAGAATCTCAATTGGATTGAGGTCTGGGCTTTGACTAGACCATTCCAAGACATGTAAATGTTTCCCCTTAAACCACTCGTGTTGCTTTAGCAGTATGCTTAGGGTCATTGTCCTCCTGGAAGGTGAACCTTCATCCAAATCAAATCAAATCACATTTATTTATATAGGCCTTCGTACATCAGCTGATATCTCAAAGTGCTGTACAGAAACCCAGCCTAAAACCCCAAACAGCAAGCAATGCAGGTGTAGAAGCACGGTGGCTAGGAAAAACTCCCTAGAAAGGCCAAAACCTAGGAAGAAACCTAGAGAGGAACCAGGCTATGTGGGGTGGCCAGTCCTCTTCTGGCTGTGCCGGGTGGAGATTATAACAGAACATGGCCAAGATGTTCAAATGTTCATAAATGACCAGCATGGTCGAATAATAATAAGGCAGAACAGTTGAAACTGGAGCAGCAGCACGGTCAGGTGGACTGGGGACAGCAAGGAGTAATCATGTCAGGTAGTCCTGGGGCATGGTCCTAGGGCTCAGGTCCTGCGAGAGAGAGAAAGAAAGAGAGAATTAGAGAGAGCATATGTGGGGTGGCCAGTCCTCTTCTGGCTGTGCCGGGTGGAGATTATAACATCCCAGTCTCAAATCTCTGGAAGACTGAAACAGGTTTCCCCCAAGAATTTCCCTGTATTTAGCGCCATCCATCATTCCTTCAATTCTGACCAGATTCCCAGTCCCTGCCGATTAAAAACATCCCCACAGCATGATGCTGCCGCCACCGTGCTTCACTGTGGGGATGATGTTCTCGGGGTGAAGAGAGGTGTTGAGTTTGCGCCACACATAGCGTTTTCCTTGATGGCCAAAAAGCTAAATTTTAGTCACATCTGACCAGAGTACCTTTTTCCATATGTTTGGGGAGTCTCCCACATACCTTTGGGTGAACACCTAAAGTGTTTGTTTATTTTTTTGTTTAAGCAATGGCCTTTTTCTGGCCACTCTTCCGTAAAGACCATCTCTGTGGAGTGTACGGCTTAAAGTGATCCTATGGACAGATACCCCAATCTCCGCTGAGGAGCTTTGCAGCTCCTTCAGGGTTTCTTTGGTCTCTTTGTTGCCTCTCTGATTAATGCCCTCCTTGCCTGGCTTTTGTCTGGCCACACTTCTGCAAGCCCAGCTCTTTGGCTTGTACGGTGGTCCTACGGACAGATACTCCAATCTCTGTGTGGAGCTTTGCAGCTCCTTCAGTGTTTTCTTTGGTCTCTTTGTTGCCTCTCTGATTAATGCCCTCCTTGCCTGGTCTGTGAGTTTTGGTGGGTGACCATCTCTTGGCAGGTTTGTTGTGATGCCATATTCTTTCCATTTTTTAATAATGGATTTAATGGTGCTCCGTGGGATGTTTGAAGTTTCTGATATTTTTTATAACCCAACCCTGATCTGTACTTCTCCACAACTTTGTCCCTGACCTGTTTGGAGAGCTCCTTGGTCTTAATGGTGCCGCTTGCTTGGTGGTGCCCATTACATTTTTACATTTAAGTCATTTAGCAGACGCTCTTATCCAGAGCGACTTACAAATTGGTGCATTCACCTTATGACATCCAGTGGAACAGCCACTTTACAATAGTGCATCTAAATCTTTTAAGGGGGGGTGTGGGTGAGAAGGATTACTTTATCCTATCCTAGGTATTCCTTAAAGAGGTGGGGTTTCAGGTGTCTCCGGAAGGTGGTGATTGACTCCGCTGTCCTGGCGTCGTGAGGGACGCCAGGACAGCAGTGCCCCTTGCTTAATGGTGTTGCAGACTCTGGGGCCTTTCAGGACAGGTGTATATATACTGAGATCATGTGACAGATCATGTGACAATTAGATTGCACACAGGTGGACTTTATTTAACAAATGATGTGACTTCTGAAGGTAATTGGACCAGATCTTGTTTAGGGGGTTCATAGAAAAGGGGGGGGGGGGGGGTGAATACATATGCACGCCCCACTTTTATTTTTTTTCAAATGTATTTTTTGTTTGTGAATTTTACCCCCTTTTCTCGCCAATGTTGTGGTATCCAATTGTTTTTAGTAACTACTATCTTGTCTCATCGCCACAACTCCCGTACGGGCTCGGGAGAGACGAAGGTTGAGAGTCATGCGTCCTCCGATACACAACGCAACCAAGCCGCACTGCTTCTTAACACAGCGCCATCCATTACATTTACATTTAAGTCATTTAGCAGACGCTCTTATCCAGAGCGACTTACAAATTGGTGCGTTCACCTTATGACATCCAGTGGAACAGCCACTTTACAATAGTGCATCTAAATCTTTTAAGGGGGGGGGGGGTGAGAAGGATTACTTTATCCTATCCTAGGTATTCCTTAAAGAGGTGGGGTTTCAGGTGTCTCCGGAAGGTGGTGATTGACTCCGCTGTCCTGGCGTCGTGAGGGAGTTTGTTCCACCATTTGGGGGCCAGAGCAGCGAACAGTTTTGACTGGGCTGAGCGGGAACTGTACTTCCTCAGTGGTAGGGAGGCGAGCAGGCCAGAGGTGGATGAACGCAGTGTCCTTGTTTGGGTGTAGGGCCTGATCAGAGCCTGGAGGTACTGAGGTGCCGTTCCCCTCACAGCTCCGTAGGCAAGCACCATGGTCTTGTAGCGGATGCGAGCTTCAACTGGAAGCCAGTGGAGGGAGCGGAGGAGCGGGGTGACGTGAGAGAACTTGGGAAGGTTGAACACCAGACGGGCTGCGGCGTTCTGGATGAGTTGTAGGGGTTTAATGGCACAGGCAGGGAGCCCAGCCAACAGCGAGTTGCAGTAATCCAGACGGGAGATGACAAGTGCCTGGATTAGGACCTGCGCCGCTTCCTGTGTGAGGCAGGGTCGTACTCTGCGGATGTTGTAGAGCATGAACCTACAGGAACGGGCCACCGCCTTGATGTTAGTTGAGAACGACAGGGTGTTGTCCAGGATCACGCCAAGGTTCTTAGCGCTCTGGGAGGAGGACGCAATGGAGTTGTCAACCGTGATGGCGAGATCATGGAACGGGCAGTCCTTCCCCGGGAGGAAGAGCAGCTCCGTCTTAGCGAGGTTCAGCTTGAGGTGGTGATCCGTCATCCACACTGATATGTCTGCCAGACATGCAGAGATGCGATTCGCCACCTGGTCATCAGAAGGGGGAAATGAGAAGATTAATTGTGTGTCATCTGCATAGCAATGATAGGAGAGACCATGTGAGGTTATGACAGAGCCAAGTGACTTGGTGTATAGCGAGAATAGGAGAAGGCCTAGAACAGAGCCCTGGGGGACGCCAGTGGTGAGAGCGCGTGGTGAGGAGACAGATTCTCGCCACGCCACCTGGTAGGAGCGACCTGTCAGGTAGGACGCAATCCAAGCGTGGGCCGCGCCGGAGATGCCCAACTCGGAGAGGGTGGAGAGGAGGATCTGATGGTTCACAGTATCGAAGGCAGCCGATAGGTCTAGAAGGATGAGAGCAGAGGAGAGAGAGTTAGCTTTAGCAGTGCGGAGCGCCTCCGTGATACAGAGAAGAGCAGTCTCAGTTGAATGACTAGTCTTGAAACCTGACTGATTTGGATCAAGAAGGTCATTCTGAGAGAGATAGCGGGAGAGCTGGCCAAGGACGGCACGTTCAAGAGTTTTGGAGAGAAAAGAAAGAAGGGATACTGGTCTGTAGTTGTTGACATCGGAGGGATCGAGTGTAGGTTTTTTCAGAAGGGGTGCAACTCTCGCTCTCTTGAAGACGGAAGGGACGTAGCCAGCGGTCAGGGATGAGTTGATGAGCGAGGTGAGGTAAGGGAGAAGGTCTCCGGAAATGGTCTGGAGAAGAGAGGAGGGGATAGGGTCAAGCGGGCAGGTTGTTGGGCGGCCGGCCGTCACAAGACGCAAGATTTCATCTGGAGAGAGGGGGAGAAAGAGGTCAGAGCACAGGGTAGGGCAGTGTGAGCAGAACCAGCGGTGTCGTTTGACTTAGCAAACGAGGATCGGATGTCGTCGACCTTCTTTTCAAAATGGTTGACGAAGTCATCTGCAGAGAGGAGGAGGGGGGAGGAGGATTCAGGAGGGAGGAGAAGGTGGCAAAGAGCTTCCTAGGGTTAGAGGCCGATGCTTGGAATTTAGAGTGGAAGAAAGTGGCTTTAGCAGCAGAGACAGAAGAGGAAAATGTAGAGAGGAGGGAGTGAAAGGATGCCAGGTCCGCAGGGAGGCGAGTTTTCCTCCATTTCCGCTCGGCTGCCCGGAGCCTTGTTCTGTGAGCTCGCAATGAGTCGTCGAGCCACGGAGCGGGAGGGGAGGACCGAGCCGGCCTGGAGGATAGGGGACATAGAGAGTCAAAGGATGCAGAAAGGGAGGAGAGGAGGGTTGAGGAGGCAGAATCAGGAGATAGGTTGGAGAAGGTTTGAGCAGAGGGAAGAGATGATAGGATGGAAGAGGAGAGAGTAGCGGGGGAGAGAGCGAAGGTTGGGACGGCGCGATACCATCCGAGTAGGGGCAGTGTGGGAAGTGTTGGATGAGAGCGAGAGGGAAAAGGATACAAGGTAGTGGTCGGAGACTTGGAGGGAGTTGCAATGAGGTTAGTGGAAGAACAGCATCTAGTAAAGATGAGGTTGAGCGTATTGCCTGCCTTGTGAGTAGGGGGAAGGTGAGAGGGTGAGGTCAAAAGAGGAGAGGAGTGGAAAGAAGGTGGCAGAGAGGAATGAGTCAAACGTAGACGTGGGGAGGTTAAAGTCGCCCAGAACTGTGAGAGGTGAGCCGTCCTCAGGAAAGGAGCTTATCAAGGCATCAAGCTCATTGATGAACTCTCCGAGGGAACCTGGAGGGCGATAAATGATAAGGATGTTAAGCTTGAAAGGGCTGGTAACTGTGACAGCATGGAATTCAAAGGAGGCGATAGACAGATGGGTAAGGGGAGAAAGAGAGAATGACCACTTGGGAGAGATGAGGATCCCGGTGCCACCACCCCGCTGACCAGAAGCTCTCGGGGTGTGCGAGAACACGTGGGCGGACGAAGAGAGCAGTAGGAGTAGCAGTGTTATCTGTGGTGATCCATGTTTCCGTCAGTGCCAAGAAGTCGAGGGACTGGAGGGAGGCATAGGCTGAGATGAACTCTGACTTGTTGGCCGCAGATCGGCAGTTCCAGAGGCTACCGGAGACCTGGAACTCCACGTGGGTCGTGCGCTGGGACCACCAGATTAGGGTGGCCGCGGCCACGCGGTGTGGAGCGTTTGTATGGTCTGTGCAGAGAGGAAAGAACAGGGATAGACAGACACATAGTTGACAGGCTACAGAAGAGGCTACGCTAATGCAAAGGAGATTGGAATGACAAGTGGACTACACGTCTCGAATGTTCAGAAAGTTAAGCTTACGTAGCAAGAATCTTATTGACTAAAATTATTAAAATGATACAGTACTGCTGAAGTAGGCTAGCTGGCAGTGGCTGCGTTGTTGACTTTGTAGGCTAGCTGGCAGTGGCTGCGTTGTTGACACTACACTAATCAAGTCGTTCCGTTGAGTGTGATAGTTTCTACAGTGCTGCTATTCGGGGGCTAGCTGGCTAGCTAGCAGTGTTGATTACGTTACGTTGCGTTAAAAGAACGACAATAGCTGGCTAGCTAACCTAGGAAATCGCTCTAGACTACACAATTATCTTTGATACAAAGACGGCTATGTAGCTAGCTATGTAGCTAGCTACGATCAAACAAATCAAACCGTTGTACTGTAATGAAATTAAATGAAAATGTGATACTACCTGTGGAGCGAAGCGGAATGCGACCGGGTTGTTGAGTGAGGAAGTTCTATTCGGTAGACGTTGGCTAGCTGTTGGCTAGCTAGCAGTGTCTCCTACGTTAAGGACGACAGATAGCTGGCTAGCTAACCTCGGTAAATTAAGATAATCACTCTAAGACTACACACTCTAAACTACACAATTATCTTGGATACGAAGACAGCAAAGACAACTATGTAGCTAGCTAACACTACACTAATCAAGTCGTTCAGTTGAGTGTAATAGTTTTTACAGTGCTGCTATTCGGTAGACGGTGGACGTTAGCTAGCTGGCTAGCTGGCTAGCTGCTGGGCAGATAGCAGTGTAGACTACGTTAGGACGACGAAATACGATAATTACGCAATTATCTTTGATACAAAGACGGCTATGTAGCTAGCTAAGAAGAAATTGCTAAGATTAGACAAATCAAACCGTTGTGCTATAGTGAAATGTAATGAAAAGTTATACTACCTGCGGGCCGAAGTGCGAATCCAACCTGGAAGCCAACTGCACCAATGTGTCGAAGGAAACACCGTGCACCTGGCAACCTTGGTTAGCGCGCAGTGCGCCCGGCCCACCACAGGAGTCGCTGGTGCACGATGAGACAAGGATTTCCCTACCGGCCAAACCCTCTCTAACCCGGACGACACTAGGCCAATTGTGCGTCGCCCCACGGACCTCCTGGTCGCGGCCGGTTACGACAGAGCCCAGGCGCGAACCCAGAGTCTCTGGTAGCACAGCTGGTGCTGCAGTACGGCGCCCTTAACCACTGCGCCACTTTTTTTTTCTTTCTTTTTTTCGCATTTTATGAAACATGTATTTTTTTTTATTTCACTTCACCAATTTGGACTATGTGGGCATGCCCATTACATGAAATCCAAATAAAAATCCATTTAAATTACAGGTTGTAATGCAACAAAATAGCAAAAATGCCAAGGGGGATGAAAAGTACTCCAGAATGTTATGAAGAGTGATCAGGTGAATTGCAATTCATTCCAAAGTCCCTCTTTGCCATGCAAATGAACTGAATCCCCCCAAAACTGCATTTCAGCCCTGCCACAAAAGGACCAGCTGACATCCTGTCAGTGATTCTCTTGTTAACACAGATGTAAGTGTTGATGAGGACAAGGCTAGAGCTCACTCTATCATGCTGATTGAGTTCGAATAACAGACTGGAAGCTTCAAAAGGAGGGTGGTGCTTGGAATCATTGTTCTTCATCTGTCAACCATGGTTAACCTCAAGGAAACATGTGCCGTCATCATTGCTTTGCACAAAAAGGGCTTCACAGGCAAGGATATTGCTGCCAGTAAGATTGCACCTACATCAACCATTGAGTGCATCAGCGCGCAGAGTGAGGCGAAGACTTTTGGAGGATGGCCTGGTGTCAAGAAGGGCAGCAAAGAAGCCAGTTCTCTCCAGGAAAAACCTCAGGGACAGACTGATATTCTGCAAAAGGTACAGGGATTGGACTGCTGAGGACTGAGGTAAAGTAATTTTTTCTGATGAATCCCCTTTCCGATTGTTTGGGGCATCCGGAAAAAGGCTTGTGCGGAGAAGACAAGGTGCGCGCTACCATCAGTCCTGTGTCATGCCAACAGTAAAGCATCCTGAGACCATTCATGTGTGGGGTTGCTTCTCAGCCAAGGGAGTGGGCTCACTCACAATTTTGCCTAAGAACACAGCCATGAATAAAGAATGGTACAAACACATTCTCCGAGAGCAACTTCTCCCAACCATCCAGGAACAGTTTGGTGACGAACAATGCCTTTTCCAGCATGATGGGGCACCTTGCCATAAGGCAAAAGTGATAACTAAGTGGTTGGGTCCATGGCCAGAAAACTCCCCAGACCTTAATCCCATTGAGAACTTGTGGTCAATCCTCAAGAGGCAGGTGGACAAACAGAACCCCACAAATTATGACAAACTCCAAGCATTGATTATGCAAAAATGGGCTGCCATCAGTCAGGATGCTGCCCAGAAGTTAATTGACAGCATGCCAAGACGGATTGCAGAGGTCTTGAAAAAGAAGGGTCAACACTGCAAATATTGACTCTTTGCATCAACTTCATGTAATTGTCAATAAAAGCCTTTGACACGTATGAAATGCTTGTAATTATACTTCAGTATCCATAGTAACATCTGACAGAAATATTTAAAGACACTGAAGCAGCAAACATTGTGCGAATTAATATTTGTGTCATTCTCATAACTTTTGGCCACGACTATATACTCATACACACATACATATACACACACACACACACACACACACACACACACACACACACACACACACACACACACACACACACACACACACACACACACACACACACACACACACACACACACACACACACAGAGATACATATATATACACACACGTCTTGTTCTAGTGTTTTATTACAACGCCTCTGTTATTATGAAGTCGGTTCCAAAAGTTGGGCTTTGTGGGGTTGTGTGTGTGTGTGTGTGTGTGTGCATGCGTGTGTGTGTGTGCTTCTGCACACTTCTGTAGGTTGGTTCATATTTGTTGAGCAGGGAGGCAGATTGAAGTGTGTGAATAGCGAGACAGTTGAGAGTTGTTGTGAGGTTTGTAGCTGTGGGAGAGGAGAGCAGGTAACCTGTAATGAAAATGGAGTACAACGTGTTGGGAGAACTCGTGGTGGATGTTGGATAGATGTCTAATATTTTTTATATATTCTTGTGAAAGTGTGTAAAATGCAGTGTTGTCTCTCGCTAGACCAGTATGCGTTGTGTTTACACCAGTTTCACTGAGACAAAAACCTGATCAAACTGAGTTTACTAACTCTCTTCTCCTCCCCACTCTCTCTCTTCTCCTCTCCTCCCTCTCCTCCCACTCTCTCTCTCTTCTCCTCTCCTCTCCTTCCCACTCTCTCTCTTATCCTTTCCTCCCCACTCTCTCTCCTCTCCTCCCCACTCTCTCTCTTATCCTCTCCTCCCCACTCTCTCTCCTCTCCTCCCCACTCTCTCTCCTCTCCTCTCCCCCCTCTCCTCCCCATTCTCTCTCTTATTCTCTCCTCTCTGCAGCTCTCGTCCCGTTGAGCAACATCAATAGCTGTCACCTCCCTCTCTTCTCCCTCCCTCCCTCCATCCCTCTCTCCTCTCCTCTCAAGCCACTCCCACTGACCCCCTGACACCTCCCTCTCTTCTCCCTCCCTCCCTCTCTCTTTCCGTGAGGTCCTGTTAAGCCACTCCCACTGACCCCCTGACCCCTCCTTGCCATGGAAAGCCTGAGCGAGCTCCAGAACCCGCTCTTGGACAAGAACAGTAAGCACGTCGTCAACGGTTACGGGGGCGACTTCCCTAACGACCAGTACCAGGAGAATATTATCAACTACTTCGTAACCGGCGGCGACGGAGGAGGAGGTGGTGGAGGAGGTGACACTAGCAACGGTGCGGTGGCCCACGTGGGACAAAACAACAGCAACGGCAAAATGAAAGCTCAACAACTCCTGGATGCCACTTCCCTCCATCTGGCCGTTGAGGCCTTCTACAGACCTAACTTCATCCTGTACAAGGAGGAAGGGGGAGGAGGAGACGGAGTCAAGGCCAAGGATTATAAGAGCGAGTGCTGCGAGACTACCTTCACAGAGAAGAAAGAGAAGGAGAGGGAGGCGTCTGTAGCAGTGGAGACCCCCGGCAGCACAGAGGACCCTCAGGCCAAGCTGCTAGAGGACGGAGACAACGTGAAGATACAGACTGTCTCCTACGAGGTGGAGGAGGAGGAGTATGTAGAGTATGAGGTAAGACCAGAGCCATACTGTAGTTAATGTGATCATGATAGATAGTAGAGGAGGAAGTCAGACCAGAGCCATACTGTAGTTAATGTGATCATGATAGATAGTAGAGGAGGAGGTAAGACCAGAGCCATAGTGTTGTTAATGTGATCATGATAGACAGTATGTAGAGGAGGAAGTAAGGACATACCTTCACTCTGGTGCAACCTCCCATAGTTTATTTTAACAGATGTTTGGTCTGTCTATGAGACACTTGTTTGTTATTGGATGTACTCACTGTGGCTCTAGCAAATATTGTGGTGGCTGGGGGAACCAGTGAGATTGGTTAGGATTGGGCCATAGTGCAGAGCACTGGGTTGGGCAGTAGTCCAAAGAGGAGGTAGTCTCCCTCTCTCTCTGACTGTCTCTCTCTCTGACTGTCTCTCTCTCTGACTCTCTCTCTCTCTCTCTCTCACTGACTGACTGACTGTCTCTCTCTCACACACACACACACTGACTGACTGTAGAGACAGTCAGAGAGAGAGAGAGAGATAGAGAGAGAGAGTCTGAGAGAGACAGTCCGAGAGAGAGAGATAGAGAGTCAGAGAGAGAGCAATAGAGAGACAGTCAGAGAGATAAAAATAGAGAGTGTTATAACAAGCTGCTTCCCAGCATCTTCTTCCTTGTAGTGGACCAATGATATTACAGCTACCGGGCACTTGACCAATGATATTACAGCAATACTCCACGTTTAGACTGAACCTTTCACCACTCTGCTGTCTACCTATGCTGTGTGTGTATACACACTGTACTGTATCTCACACATGGATCGTTGCATCTCCTAAAAAATACATGATAGGTCTTAGCACGACTCTTTACCCAGTCGACATTTAAAGTGATAGTGCAGTATTTTGGCAATCAAGCCCTTCTTTTCTACTTGTGAGACGAACTCATGGATACCATTTTTATTTTTTATCTCTGCATGTAGTTTGAAGGGAAGTTGCTCTCTTGTGTTAGCGCAAATGCTAACTAGCGTAGGCACAATGACTGGAGATCTACAGGAACAGATAGCATGCTAGCAGTTGTTATCGTTCCTGGTATCACTGTCTGCAAACACAGGAAAAAGTGCTTTGTGCTATTTTGAGTGTTTTTCCATTCAGTCTTTTCAGGTTCAGCCAGGATCAGACATCCGGTCGAAACAGTCACAGATGTTCTATGGACATCCCTATCTATACTCTGAACAAAACACTATCCAATTCTATTCCAATATGTGTCTCAGTTGTGGTCCTTTCAAATCTGCTTGGTATTCTGTGTGTGTGTGTGTGTGTGTGCAGCCAGGTCGCTCAAGATTCACACTGGCTCAGTCTATTGTTTTTCTCAGATTATAATTGTAATTGGTTGTGTAACAGAACAGGCATTGAATAATAAAACAAAATATGGTCCCATTTTGGGATAATTTAGTTTTACAATGTCAACCACATCTCAATTTATGTCAATATAACAATATGGCTCAGTCTGTTCATGGTCTGCATCACTCAGCCTGGTATCACGCACTCTATGCGTAGTGGGTGCGGAGTGAGGCTCAGGAAGCAGAGGGTAAAGTGTTTTATTCCGACACAGGGAAAATGGTCACGCCAAACACCAGGCGCAATAATAAGACCAGCTCAAAACCAGGACCCAACCAGTCCCGAGAAAAACAAAGTAAATCACACAACCACAAACATGAACAGAGGAAAAATAAGCCCGCACAAAGAGCAGGTGGGCATTACCGGCTTAAATAGCCCAACTAAAACCTAAACACGAAACAGGTGTAACCAATAAAACGAAACCAACAGAAAAGGAAAAGGGATCGGTGGCAGCTAGTAGACCGGTGACGACGACCGCCAAGCGCCGCCCGAACAGGAAGAGGAGACAAAACCAAAAGAAGGGATCGGTGGCAGCTAGTAACAGGAAGGAAGAGGAGACAAAACCAAAAGAAGGGATCGGTGGCAGCTAGTAGACCGGTGACGACGACCGCCGAGCGCCGCCCGAACAGGAAGAGGAGACAAAACCAAAAGAAGGGATCGGTGGCAGCTAGTAGACCGGTGACGACGAGCGCCGCTCGAACAGGAAGAGGAGCCACCATCGGTGGGAGTCGTGACAACTGGGGAATCCTCTGTCCTGTAAAACACATGAAACACATGCAGGGCATTCAGAAAGTATTCAGACCCCTTGACCATAATGACAAAGCAAAAACAAGTTTTTAGAAATGTTTGCAAATGTATAAAAATAAATCACATTTACATAATTATTCAGACCCTTTGCTCAGTACTATGTTGAAACATCTTTGGCAGCGATTGCAGCCTCAAGTCTTCTTGGATATGACGCTACAAGATTGGCACACCTGTATTTGGGGAGTTTCTCCCATTCTTCTCTGCAGATCCTCTCAAGCTCTCAGGTTGGATGAGGAGCGTTGCTGCACAGCTATTTTCAGGTCTCTCCAGAGATGTTTGATCGGGTTCAAGTCCGGGCTCTGGCTGGGCCACTCAAGGACATACAGAGACGTTTCCTGAAGCCACTCCTACGTTGTCTTGGCTGTGTGCTTATGGTCGTTGTCCTGTTGGAAGGTGAACCTTCACCCCAGTCTGAGGTCCTGAGCGCTCTGGAGCTGGTTTTCATCAAAGACCTTTCTGTACTTTGCTTCGTTCATCTTTCCCTCGATCCTGACTAGTCTCCCAGTCCCTGCCTCCAAAGAGTTCAATCTTGGTTTCATCAGGACAGAGAATACTATTGTTTTCGTGGTCTGAGAGTCTTTAGGTGCCTTTTGGTAAACTCCAAGTGGGCTGCCATGTGCCTTTTATTGGCTTCTGTCTGGCCACTACTATAAAGACCTGATTGGTGGAGTGCTACAGAGATGGTTGTCCATCTGGAAGGTTCTCCCATTTCCACAGAGGTACTCTAGAGCTCTGTCAGCGTGACCATCGAGTTCTTGGTCACCTCCCTGACCAAGGTCCTTCTCCCCAGATTGCTCTGTTTGGCTGGGTGGCCAGCTCTAGGAAGAGTCTTGGTGGTTCCAAACCAAGTTCCTCCAATCAAGTTGTAGAAACATCTCAAGGATGATCAATGGAAACAGGATGCACCTGAGCTCAATTTCGAGTCTCAGAGCAAAGGGTCTGAATAAATGTAAATAAAAAAAGGGTTTTTAATTTGTATCATTTTTTTTCATCCAAAACCTGTCATTATGGGGTATTGTGTTTAGATTGCTGGGGAAATTGTTTTATTTAATCTATTTTAGAATAAGGCTGTAACGTAAGAAAATGTGGAGAAAGTCAAATGGTCTCAATACTTCCCGAAGGCACTGTAGGTAGGTTGTTGAATTTGTCCCTCCGTCTGTCATGGATTCGGTCCATGGATTATTATTGATATTCTCAGTTTAGGCAGGGATTCTCTCTCTCTGCGTACAGTCTAGACAGCGCTGTCAGTTTCCTACCCGCAATTTTGTAGATCAACGACCGGCTTGTTGTCCTAACATCCTCTAATCTATTTCACCTTCGTGAAGGATTTTGGGGAGATGGATAAAACTGGGGTCAATTAAGGATTTTTATCAAAGAGAGAATACTATTGTAAATGTAATAAATTATTAAAATGTCTTTGAAGAGCTGTGCAAGTGATACATTTGTGACATCATCAATATTATTCCTATTATTTTTCAATTTGGCACAGTCAAAAGATGCCACCTTCTTCAAACAAGTCAAATGTATGCCCTGCTAGAACTGCCCTTGTCAACTGTAAGTGCTGTTACTGTGAATGTTAAACGTCTAGGAGCAACAACGGCTCAGCCGCTAAGTGGTAGGCCACACAAGCTCCTACAACTACTACTCTGGCTCGTCGGATGTGGAAGGGCTTGCAAACTATCATGGATTATAAAGGGAAACTCAGCCGTGAGCTGTCCAGTGACACAAGCCTACAGTTGAAGTAGGACGTTTACATACACTTAGGTTGGAGTCATTAAAACTTGTTTTTCAACCATTCCACAACTTTCTTGTTAACAAACTATATTTCTGGCAAGTCGATTAGGACATCTAAATAGCATTCTAAATCTTCACTTATCTTTGATGATCTTCATCAGAATGCACTCCCAGGAATCCAAGTTCCACAATAAATGTTTTTTTCTTCTTTCCGATAAAGTCCATAATTTATGTCCAAATACCTCCTTTTTGTTCGCGCTTTTAGTTCACAAATCCAAATTCATGAGGCGCAGACACTTAGTGCAGACGAAGGGTCAAAAAGTTTCGTTACAGTTCGTAAAAACATGTCGAACAATGTATTGAATCAATCTTTAGGATGTTTTTAACATAAATCTTCAATAATATTCCAACCGGACTATTCCTTTGTCTTTAGAAATGCAATGGAATGCAGGTCGCTCTCACGGCCACGCGTGTAACAAGCTCATGGCTCCTTCTGCCAGACACCTGATTTGAAACAGCTCTCATTCGCTCCCTCTTCACAGTAGAAGCCTGAAACAAGGTCCTAAAGACTGTTGACATCTAGTGGACATCAAGCCAAAGAACACCACCCCAACGTTGAAGCACGGGGGTGGCAGCATCATGTTGTGGGGGTGCTTTGCTGCAGGAGGGACTGGTGCACTAAACAAAATAGATGGCATCATTAGGTGGAAAATGATGTTGATATATTGAAGCAACATCTTAAGACATCAGTCAGGAAGTTAAAGCTTGGTCGCAAATGGGTTTTCCAAATGGACAATGACCCCAAGCATACTTCCAAAGTTGTGGCAAAATGGCTTAAGGACAACAAAGTCAAGGTATTGGAGTGGCCATGACAAAGCCCTGACCCCAATCTTATAGAAAATGTGTGGGCAGAACTGAAAAAGCGTGTGCGGGCAAGGAAGCCTACAAACCTGATTCAGTTACACCAGCTCTGTCAGGAGGAGTGGGCCATAACTCACCCAACTTATTGTGGGAAGCTTGTGGAAGGCTACCCAAAATGTTTGACCCATGTTAAACAATTCAAAGGCAATGCTACCAAATACCAATTGAGTGTATGTAAACGTCTGACCCACTGGGAATATGATGAAAAAAATAAAAGCTGAAATAAATCATTCTCTGTACTATTATTCTGACATTTCACATTCTTAAAATAAAGTGGTGATACTATCTGACCTAAGACATGGCATTTTTACTAGCATTAAATGTCATGAATTGTGAAATGTATTTGGCTAAGGTGTATATAAACTTCATCTGAATATACCTGCTTCGAAGCAAGCAACACTGAACCATGCATGAGAGCACCAGTTTTTCCGGACATCTGTGTGAGCACTCTCTCCATAGCCGATATAAGTAAGACGTTTAAACAAGTCAACATTCACAAGGCCACAGGGCCAGATGAATTACCAGAACGCATACTCAGAGCACACGCTGACCAGCTGGAAAGTGTCTTCACTGACACTTTCAACCTCTCCCTGGCCCAGTC
>NC_088408.1:8461711-8554211 GCF_034236695.1 Oncorhynchus nerka | reverse complement strand
CTCAACCCCATCGAACACCTTTGAGATGAATTGGAACGCCGACTCCGAGCCAGGCCTAATCGCCCCAACATCAGTGCCCGACCTCACTAATGCTCTTGTGACTGAATGGAAACACGTCCCCATGGCAATGTTCCTACATTTAGTGGAAAGCCTTCCCTGGAGAGTGGAGGCTGTTATAGCAGCAAAGGGTGGGGTGGGGGGGACCAACTCCATATTAATGCCTGTGATTTTGGAATGAGATGTTGAAGGAGCAGGTGTCCACATACTTTTGGTCATGTTGTGTATTTGTCTGCCATCTGCCACACTATATCCAATGCTATGAATTAGCATTTATTGGCAGCTTTCAGATTTCCATTTCTTAGATGGAAATGTTTTTATGTGTAGTGGGATTGCAGTGATATTTTCATGGAAATGGCCCGGCTCCAACTCCAAACTCTTACTCCTGGCAATTTCCAAAAACCACAGACACACTCCAATGCAGACTTCACCAGAGCATGATCAATACAGGATGTGTCCTAAATGACACCCTATTCCCTATAATGGGCTATAGGGCTCTGGTCAAAAGGAGTAAAAGGAAATAGAATGCCATTTTGGACACTTCATTTTAAATCCATTTTTGAAACAGATGCATTAAAAAGTGATTGTTCTCTCTGGTCTCTGGTGCAGTGTTGATCAGAACCGGTTTGGAAACGAAACCGTTATCCATTCTGTCTCAATCTGTTCTCTGGTGCAGTGTTGATCAGAACCGGTTTGGAAACGAAACCGTTATCCATTCTGCAATCTGTTCTCTGGTGCAGTGTTGATCAGAACCGGTTTGGAGACGATACCGTTATCCATTCTGTCTCAATCTGTTCTCTGCTCTCTGGTGCAGTGTTGATCAGAACCGGTTTGGAAAAGGGGAAATAAACGATACCGTTATCCATTCTGTCTCAATCTGTTCTCTGCTCTCTGGTGCAGTGTTGATCAGAACCGGTTTGGAAAAGGGGAAAGAAACGAAACCGTTATCCATTCTGTCTCAATCTGTTCTCTGGTCTCTGGTGCAGTGTTGATCAGAACCTGTTTGGAAAAGGGGAAAGAAACGAAACCGTTATCCATTCTGTCTCAATCTAAAAGGGTTGAAAATAGACCTGGCTTCTTCAGAGAATCTAGAATGTTCCTCGCTCCACTGCTCCCATTTCATTCCATTATAGGCCAGCGAGACATCCCAGGGAAATCTTTCAGGGATACACCCCCCCCCCCCTCCATTTTTCATTTAGAAGCAATTGACAAACCAATCGTTCCGTACCAGTTGTAATCTCTCAAATCATTTGGATTTGGCATCGAGAGGGACGGGTCTGTTGCATTTCAATGGCCTTCGTTTATTGGTCAAATTTAAATCAAATCAAATGTATTTTGTCACAAGTGCCGAATACAACTGTGACAATACAGAGGCGGATGCAAGATGCAAGCAACGATGGTTTAATGAATACAGTTTACAGCAGCAACAGGACAGACAGAACGTACTCAGACGGAATCCGACCCAGGGACTAGGGCGCATCTTCCGATGATAGCGTGCTGAGTAATCCAGGGGAGTGTGTCCGGATGGGTAGGAAGGAGCACAGCAGATAATTCACACAAGGGCGGTGAGAGATGAGTACGGACACATGACACAACCTCAGGGAAGTAACAACGATCTGACAACAAGAAACACTGGTTACAGAACATATAAAGGGAAGATAAGTGGTTCCAGCTGGCGCAGACAATCAGGCCGAGATTGGGAACCACGCCCACACAAACATGGGAGAGAGAGAGAGAGAGAGAGAGAGAGAGAGAGAGAGGGAGGCAGTGGATTCATGAACCGTGACAACAACAGGTGTCGTAGAACTGTGAAGTGCCGAATACAACAGGTGTAGTAGACCTGTGAAATGCTGAATACAACAGGTGTAGTAGACCTGTGAAATGCTGAATACAACAGGTGTAGTAGACCTGTGAAATGCTGAATACAACAGGTGTAGTTGACCTGTGAAATGCTGAATACAACAGGTGTAGTTGACCTGTGAAATGCTGAATACAACAGGTGTAGTTGACCTGTGAAATGCTGAATACAACAGGTGTAGTTGACCTGTGAAATGCTGAATACAACAGGTGTAGTAGACCTGTGAAATGCTGAATACAACAGGTGTAGTAGACCTGTGAAATGCTGAATACAACAGGTGTAGTAGACCTGTGAAATGCTGAATACAGCAGGTGTAGTAAACCTGTGAAATGCTGAATACAACAGGTGTAGTAGACCTGTGAAATGCTGAATACAACAGGTGTAGTAGACCTGTGAAATGCTGAATACAACAGGTGTAGTAGACCTGTGAAATGGTGTAGTTGACTGTGAAATGCCGAATACAACAGGTGTAGTAGACCTGTGAAATGCTGAATACAACAGGTGTAGTAGATCTGTGAAATGCCGAATACAACAGGTGTAGTAGATGAAATGCCTACAACAGGTGTAGTAATCTGTGAAATGCTGAATACAACAGGTGTAGTAGACCTGTGAAATGCTGAATACAACAGGTGTAGTAGACCTGTGAAATGCTGAATACAACAGGTGTAGTAGATCTGTGAAATGCCGAATACAACAGGTGTAGTAGTAAAATACCTGTGAAATGCCGAATACAACAGGTGTAGTAGATCTGTGAAATGCAACAACAGGTGTAGGTGTAGTAGACCCGAATACAACAGGTGTAAGACCTGTGAAATGCCGAATACAACAGGTGTAGTAGACCTGTGAAATGCTGAATACAACAGGTGTAGTAGACCTGTGAAATGCCGAAATGTAGTAGACCTGTGAAATGCCGAATACAACAGGTGTAGTAGACCTGTGAAATGCCGAATACAACAGGTGTAGTAGACCTGTGAAATGCCGAATACAACAGGTGTAGTAGACCTGTGAAATGCCGAATACAACAGGTGTAGTAGACCTGTGAAATGCCGAATACAACAGGTGTAGTAGACCTGTGAAATGCCGAATACAACAGGTGTAGTAGACCTGTGAAATGCCGAATACAACAGGTGTAGTAAACCTGTGAAATGCCGAATACAACAGGTGTAGTAGATCTGTGAAATGCCGAATACAACAGGTGTAGTAGACCTGTGAAATGCCGAATACAACAGGTGTAGTAGACCTGTGAAATGCTGAATACAACAGGTGTACAAATGCCAACAGGTGTAACTGTGAAATGCTGAATACAATGCAGTTCAACAGAACCTGTGAAATGAGTGTAAGAAAATATTTACTAAATAAAAGCCCTTAACCAACAATGCAGTTCAAGAACTAGAGTTAAGAAAATATTTACTAAATAAACTAAAGAAAGTAACATAATAAAATAACAATAACAAGCCTATATACAGGGGGTACCAGTACCTAGTCATTGTGGAGGCTATATACAGGGGTACCAGTACCTAGTCATTGTGGAGGCTATATACAGGGGGTACCAGTACCTAGTCATTGTGGAGGCTATATACAGGGGG
Source organism: Oncorhynchus nerka (assembly GCF_034236695.1). NCBI lineage: Eukaryota > Metazoa > Chordata > Actinopteri > Salmoniformes > Salmonidae > Oncorhynchus > Oncorhynchus nerka. The sequence goes on along the minus strand of NC_088408.1, from coordinate 8,550,710 downwards.
TACCAGTACCTAGTCATTGTGGAGGCTATATACAGGGGGTACCAGTACCTAGTCATTGTGGAGGCTATATACAGGGGTACCAGTACCTAGTCATTGTGGAGGCTATATACAGGGGGTAGCAGTACCTAGTCATTGTGGAGGCTGTATACAGGGGTACCAGTACCTAGTCATTGTGAAGGCTATATACAGGGGTACCAGTACCTAGTCAACGTGGAGGCTATATACAGGGGGTAGCAGTACCTAGTCAACGTGGAGGCTATATACAGGGGATACCAGTACCTAGGTGAAGGCTATATACAGGGGTACAGTACCATTGTGGAGGCTATATACAGGGGGTACGTACCTAGTCAGGGAGGCTATATACAGGGGGTAGCAGTACCTAGTCAACGTGGAGGCTATATACAGGGGGTAGCAGTACCTAGTCAATGTGGAGGCTATATACAGGGGGTAGCAGTACCTAGTCAACGTGGAGGCTATATACAGGGGGTAGCAGTACCTAGTCAATGTGGAGGCTATATACAGGGGGTAGCAGTACCTAGTCAACGTGGAGGCTATATACAGGGGATACCAGTACCTAGTCAATGTGAAGGCTATATACAGGGGGTACCAGTACCTAGTCAACGTGGAGGCTATATACAGGGGATACCAGTACCTAGTCATTGTGGAGGCTATATACAGGGGGTACCAGTACCTAGTCATTGTGGAGGCTATATACAGGGGGTACCAGTACCTAGTCATTGTGGAGGCTATATACAGGGGGTACCAGTACCTAGTCATTGTGGAGGCTATATACAGGGGGTACCAGTACCTAGTCAATGTGGAGGCTATATACAGGGGGTACCAGTACCTAGTCAATGTGGAGGCTATATACAGGGGGTACCAGTAGTCAATGTGAAGGCTAGTCAATGTCAATGTGGAGGCCATATACAGGGGGTACCAGTACCTAGTCAATGTGGAGGCTATATACAGGGGGTACCAGTACCTAGTCATTGTGGAGGCTATATACAGGGGGTACCAGTACCTAGTCATTGTGCGGGGGGACAGGTTAGGTAGGGGTACCAGTACCTAGTCATTGTGCGGGGGGACAGGTTAGGTAGGGGTAAAGTAACACTTTGAATTTTGGGTTTCTGTGTCTTCCTCATTTATTAGTTGTAAAGAGAACAATGTACTCAGGTTTTTCCAGATAGCAATAAGTAATATGCAGGGCTGATACTGTCCGTGTAGCCTCCACTCAGAAAGAGATTTGATCACAAAATGCTCTCCTTGATGCTCTCCTTGATGCTCTCCTTGATGCTCTCCTCTGCAAATGTACTTTGCACTTTGCAAATTTCACATCAGATGCTAGTAAATAGTAGAAGTAAACCTCACATGCATTCTCCATGCTTCACAAAAACAATCCCACACCTTCTCATACAGCTGTCCCAAACACCCTCACACCTTCTCGTACAGCTGTCCCAAACACTCCCACACCTTCTCATACAGCTGTCCCAAACACTCTCACACCTTCTCGTACAGCTGTCCCAAACACTCCCACACCTTCTCATACAGCTGTCCCAAACACTCCAACACCTTCTCATACAGCTGTCCCAACCTCTCTTTCATATCGTCTGTGTCCACAAGGATTGGAAAGCTGCCGCAGTCATCCCCCTCTTCAAAGGGGTAGACACCCTGGACCCAAACTGTTACAGACCTATATCCATCCTGCCCTGCCTATCTAAGGTCTTCGAAAGCCAAGTCAACAAACAGGTCACTGACCATCTCGAATCCCACCGTACCTTCTCCGCTGTGCAATCTGGTTTCCGAGCCGGTCACGGGTGCACCTCAGCCACGCTCAAGGTACTAAACGATATCATAACCGCCATCGATAAAAGACAGTACTGTGCAGCCGTCTTCATCGACCTGGCCAAGGCTTTTGACTCTGTCAATCACCATATTCTTATCGGCAGACTCAGTAGCCTCGGTTTTTCTAATGACTGCCTTGCCTAGTTCACCAACTACTTTGCAGACAGAGTTCAGTGTGTCAAATCGGAGGGCATGCTGTCCGGTCCTCTGGCAAGTCTCTATGGGGGTGCCACAGGGTTCAATTCTCGGGCCGACTCTTTTCTTTGTATATATCAATGATGTTGCTCTTGCTGCGGGCGATTCCCTGATCCACCTCTACGCAGACGACACCATTCTGTATACTTCCGACCCGTCCTTGGACACTGTGCTATCTAACCTCCAAACAAGCTTCAATGCCATACAACACTCCTTCCGTGGCCTCCAACTGCTCTTAAACGCTAGTAAAACCAAATGCATGCTTTTCAACCGTTTGCTGCATGCACCCGCACGCCCGACTAGCATCACCACCCTGGATGGTTCCGACCTAGAATATGGGGACATCTATAAGTACCTAGGTGTCTGGCTAGACTGTAAACTCTCCTTCCAGACTCATATCAAACATCTCCAAACTAAAATCAAATCTAGAGTCGGCTTTCTATTCCACAACAAAGCCTCCTTTACTCATGCCGCCAAACTTACCCTAGTAAAACTGACTATCCTACCGATCCTCGACTTCGGCGATGTCATCTACAAAATAGCTTCCAATACTCTACTCAGCAAACTGGATGCAGTTTATCACAGTGCCATCCGTTTTGTTACTAAAGCACCTTATACCACCCACCACTTTGACCTGTATGCTCTAGTCGGCTGACCCTCGCTACATATTCGTCGCCAGACCCACTGGCTCCAGGTCATCTACAAGTCCATGCTAGGTAAAGCTCTGCCTTATCTCAGTTCACTGGTCACGATGGCAACACCCACACGTAGCACGCGCTCCAGCAGGTGTATCTCACTGATCATTCCTAAAGCCAACACCTCATTTGGCCGCCTTTCATTCCAGTTCTCTGCTGCCTGTGACTGGAACGAATTGCAAAAATCGCTGAAGTTGGAGACTTATCTCCCTCACCAACTTCAAACATCTGCTATCTGAGCAGCTAACCGATCGCTGCAGGTGTACATAGTCTATCGGTATATAGCCCACCCAATTTACCTACCTCATCCCCATACTGTTTATATTAATGTACTTTTCTGCTCTTTTGCACACCAGTACATGACACTACCTGTACATGACCATCTGATCATTTATCACTCCAGTGTTAATCTGCAAAATTGTAATTATTCGCCTACCTCCTCATGCCTTTTGCACACAATGTATATACTCTTTTTTTTCTACTGTGTTATTGACTTATTAATTGTTTACTCCATGTGTAACTCTGTGTTGTCTGTTCACACTGCTATGCTTTATCTTGGCCAGGTCGCAGATGTAAATGAGAACTTGTTATCAACTAGTCTACCTGGTTAAATAAAGGTGAAAAAAAAAAAACTCCCACACGTTCTCATACAGCTGTCCCAAAGACTCCCACACGTTCTCATACAGCTGTCCCAAAGACTCCCACACGTTCTCATACAGCTGTCCCAAAGACTCCCACACGTTCTCATACAGCTGTCCCAAAGACTCCCACACGTTCTCATACAGCTGTCCCAAACACTCCCACACCTTCTCATACAGCTGTCCCAAACACTCCCACACCTTCTCATACAGCTGTCCCAAACACTCCCAAACCTTCTCATACAGCTGTCCCAAACCTTCTCATACAGCTGTCCCAAACACTCCCACACCTTCTCATACAGCTGTCCCAAACACTCCCAAACCTTCTCATACAGCTGTCCCAAACACTCCCAAACCTTCTCATACAGCTGTCGCAAACACTCCCAAACCTTCTCATACAGCTGTCGCAAACACTCCCAAACCTTCTCATACAGCTGTCGCAAACACTCCCAAACCTTCTCATACAGCTGTCCCAAACACTCCCAAACCTTCTCATATAGCTGTCCCAAACACTCCCATAGTCTTTCATACAGCTGTCCCAAACACTCCCACACCTTCTCATACAGCTGTCCCAAACACTCCCAAACCTTCTCATACAGCTGTCCCAAACACTCCCACACCTTCTCATACAGCTGTCCCAAACACTCCCAAACCTTCTCATACAGCTGTCCCAAACACTCCCAAACCTTCTCATACAGCTGTCGCAAACACTCCCAAACCTTCTCATACAGCTGTCCCAAAGACTCCCAAACCTTCTCATACAGCTGTCCCAAAGACTCCTGCATATACAGCACACTAGTAAAAGAACACTTCCTCTGTAACGGCTTTCTAATGGTGAAGGAGAGTCGGACCAAACTGCAGCGTGTCTATTGTGATTCATCTTTAATAACCAAACGTAACACACAACAAAACACTAACACTACAAAACGAAAACCGAAAACAGCCTATACAAGTGTCTACTAACCTCTAACCAGGACATCAAGACACACAGGACAATCACCCACAATACAACCAAAGAATATGGCTGCCTAAATATGGTTCCCAATCAGAGACAACGGTAAACACCTGCCTCTGATTGAGAACCACTTCAGACAGCCATAGACTCTCCTAGAACACCCCACTAAGCTACAATCCCACTATACACACATACCAAAATCCCAAGACAAAACACACCACAATACAAAAACTCTATGCCACACCCTGGCCTGACCCAATACATGAAGAAAACACAAAATACTTAGACCAGGGCGTGACATCCTCATTTCTTTGTTGGTAGTGTGTCATCTTTCAGCTCAAGTTCAGTGGTAGAAAAAGTACCCAATTGTCATACTCGAGTTAAAGTAAAGATACTTTAATAGAAAATGACTCAAGTAAAAGTGAAAGTCACCCTGTAAAATACTACTTGAGTAAAATTATAAAAGTATTTGGTTTTAAATATACTTAAGTATTGAAAGTAAAAGTAAAAGTATAAATGCCTTCAAATTCTTTATATTAAGCAAACCAGATGGCACAACTTTCTTGTTTTTTTTAAATGTCAGATAGCCAAGGGCACACTCCAACACTCAGACATAATTTAAAACAAATAATTTGTGTTTAGCAGTGGTGTAAAGTAATTAAGTAAAAATACTTGAAAGTACTACTTAAGTCGTTTTTTGGGGTATCTTTTACTTCACTACATTCCAAAATAAAATTATGTACTTTTTCTCCATACATTTTCCCTGACACCCAAAAAAGCAGGAGAGGAAAATGGTCTAATTCACACACTTTTCAAGAACATCCCCGGTCATCCCTACTACCTCTGTTCTGGCGGACTCAGTGAACACATGCATAGTCTCTAAATGATGTCTGAGTGTTGAAGCGAGCCCCTGGCTATCTATTTAAAAAAAACAAGAAAATTTAATTGGAAAATGTAACGAGTACTTTTGGGGTCAGGGGAAATGTATGGAGTAAATAGTGCATTATTTAGAAAAAGTTTGATTTGTCAAAAATATCAAATACAGCTACAAAAATACTTTGTTACTTAAGTACTTTACACCACTGCTCAAGTAGGCTGATCTTTCAGCACAAGTTGGTGAGGGAGAGAGAGAGGGAATTAGGCCGATACCCGCTAATGATCAAAATCCAGAAAAAAAAGCTGCTAAATTCTACAACAACCTAAAAGGAAGCGATTCCCAAACCTTCCATAACAAAGCCAACACCTACAGAGAGATGAACCTGGAGAAGAGTCATCACCTACAGAGAGATGAACCTGGAGAAGAGTCCCCTAAGCAAGCTGTTCCTGGGGCTCTGTTCACAAACACACCCCACAGAGACCCAGGACAGCAGCACAATTAGACCCAAACAAATCATGAGAAAGCAAAGAGATAATTAATTGACACATTGGAAAGAATTCACCAAAAAACTGAGGAAACTGGAATGCTATTTGGCGCTGTAACTGACCCAAAATTAAGGAAAGCTCTTGACTATGTACAGACTCAGTGAGCATAGCCTTGCTATTGAGAAAGGCCGCCGTAGGCAGACATGGCTCTCAAGAGAAGACAGGCTATGTGCACACTGTCTACAAAAATAGGGTAGAAACTGAGCTGCACTTCATAACCTCCTGCCAAATGTATGACCATATTAGAGACACATATTTCTCTCAGATTACACAGACCCACAGTGTGCCATCACAGCAGCAAGATTTGTGACCTGTTGCCACAAGAAAAGAACAAACACCATTGTAAATACAACCCATATTTATGTTTATTTATTTTCCCTTTTGTACTTTACCATTTTTACATCATTACGACACTGTATATACACATAATATGACATTTGAAATGTCTTTATTCCTTTGGAACTTTTGTGAGTGTAATGTTTACTGTAAAAAAAAAATATTGATTATTTCACTTTTGTTTTATCAATCTCACTTGCTTTGGCAATGTTAACATATATTTCCCATGCCAATAAAGCCCCTTGAATTGAATTAAATTGAAAGAGAAAGAGAGTCCTTCACTAAGTGGAAAACACGTAGAATAATTGAATATGGTCTAGTAAGCTCAAAATGCCCCCAAACACATATTTTGTGTGTATCTGTCACGGCCATCCTAAGACGTGGACCAAAGTGCAGCGTGGTGAGCGTACATTTTCCTTTTATTTGTTAAATGCTTACAGGGCTAAGTGCCACTAACAAGGATAACGGGCTACCTAAGTATGATTCCCAATCAGAGCCAATGATAGACAGCTGTCCCTGATTGAGAACCATACCCAGCCAAAACATAGAAATAAAGAAACATAGAAAACAAAACATAGAATGCCCACCCCACATCACATCACACCCTGACCTGACCCAATAGAGAAATAAAGCGTCTCTCTAAGGTCAGGGCGTGACAGTATCAAGTATCAAGAAAGACAATGTTTCGATCACAAAGTTTAACAACGTATAGTTCCACAGAACAGTCAATTACCATGCAGCATTGTGTGATGTGAACTTGTGATGTCATAATCGTCCAGATCCTCTTTGATTCAAATACTAGCCGTCACCTAGAGGGCTCGCCATCTCACCTCTTGTCCTTGTTGATTTTGCTCTCTGTTTGGCTGATGTGAATTTGCAATACGGCAGCTGATTGGTTGTGAATGTCTAATATGACTGCTAGTAGGCTGTGAATGTGTGATATGTCTGTTGATTGGCTGAGGTGAATGTGTGATATGTCTGTTGATTGGCTGAGGTGAATATGTAATACATCTGCTGATTGGCTGAGGTGAATATGTAATACGTCTGTTGATTGGCTGAGGTGAATATCTAATATGTCTGTTGATTGGCTGAGGTGAATATGTAATAAAGCCGTTGATTGGTTGAGGTGAATATGTAATACGTCTGTTGATTGGCTGAAGTGAATATGTAATACGTCTGTTGATTGGCTGAGGTGAATATGTAATAAAGCCGTTGATTGGCTGAGGTGAATATGTAATACGTCTGTTGATTGGCTGAGGTGAATATGTAATACATCTGTTGATTGGCTGAGGTGAATATGTAATACGCCTGTTGATTTTCTGAGGTGAATATGTAATACGTCTGTTGATTGGCTGAGGTGAATATGTAATATGGCCATTGATTGGCTGAGGTGAATATGTAATATGTCTGTTGATTGGCTGAGGTGAATATGTAATACGTCTGTTGATTGGCTGAGGTGAATATGTAATACGTCTGTTGATTGGCTGAGGTGAATATGTAATACGTTAAATGTATGCACGCATGACTCTAAGTGTCTTTGGATTAAAAGTATCTGCTAGATCACATATATTGTTACGTTGTTCATACAACTGATTGGTCTGTTCAGTCAGGTCTGACACCGTCTGATTGGTTATGCATGTGTAATATGGCTGTTGATTGGCTAAAGTGAATGTGTACTATGGTTGCCATGACAGGCCATATTCCATATAAAACGGCACGGGCCAGAGGATCATCAATTAGCTACCGAATTATTAATCAAGCGTTTCTCTGTGATGCCAAGGCAATTTCAGTAAGATGGATATTACACTACACTAATGGTACACGGCAGGGTTGTGTGTGTGTGTGTGTGTGTGAGAGAGAGAGAGGGACCTTACACTAAACACACTAGGCAGAGCGGTGGATCTGCAGAATAGTGTTGAAATCCCCGGTGACTTGCATGACTGTTTACACTGCCGAAGTCCTTCACTCAGGTAACTACACTGTTAAAATGAAGTGTTTTGTAACACTTAAACGAGTGGAAACTGAGCTGCCGCCTACGTTAACCTCTACAGGATCGATGTCACCCCCCCGCGCGGGACTGTTGAGCTAATGTTATAGAGCAAATCAAATCAAAATGTGATTAGCATGCTGTAAGTAACAAGAACATTTCCCAGGACATAGATAATACCTGATATGGGCAGAAAGCTTCAATTCTTGTTAATCTAACTGCACTCTCCAATTTTCAAGGAAAATTTGATGGAGTTTTGAAACACATGGGTGTAAAAGAGATATGAGATATGACACAGTGTGTTGTAACACCACTTAATCAAGAGTTGTGCAACACCTTGCCAGGGACTGGGAACACTAAACCAGCAAAAGGTTGACAACACTATTATGGTGCTTCGAGTCCTTTCGAGTGCAAAATTAGATCCCTTCTAGTGTTTCCAAGGACTGTAAATGTTAGTTTCTCCTCTTATTGTGTGTTCCCTGCTCTGATACGATGTGTTGTGTTCCCTGCTCTGATATGTGTTGTGTTCCCTGCTCTGATACGATGTGTGTTCCCTGCTCTGATACGATGTGTTGTGTTCCCTGCTCTGATACGATGTGTTGTGTTCCCTGCTCTGATATGTGTTGTGTTCCCTGCTCTGATACGATGTGTGTTCCCTGCTCTGATACGATGTGTTGTGTTCCCTGCTCTGATACGATGTGTTGTGTTCCCTGCTCTGATATGTGTTGTGTTCCCTGCTCTGATATGTGTTGTGTTCCCTGCTCTGATATGATGTGTTGTGTTCCCTGCTCTGATACGATGTGTCGTGTTCCCTGCTCTGATACGATGTGTTGTGTTCCCTGCTCTGATATGTGTTGTGTTCCCTACTCTGATATAATGTGTTGTGTTCCCTGCTCTGATACGATGTGTTGTGTTCCCTGCTCTGATACGATGTGTTGTATTCCCTGCTCTGATACGATGTGTTGTGTTCCCTGCTCTGATACGATGTGTTGTGTTCCCTGCTCTGATACGATGTGTTGTGTTCCCTGCTCTGATACGATGTGCTGTGTTCCCTGCTCTGATACGATGTGTTGTGTTCCCTGCTCTGATACGATGTGTTGTGTTCCCTGCTCTGATACGATGTGTTGTGTTCCCTGCTCTGATATGATGTGTTGTGTTCCCTGCTCTGATACGATGTGTTGTGTTCCCTGCTCTGATACGATGTGTTGTGTTCCCTGCTCTGATACGATGTGTTGTGTTCCCTGCTCTGATACGATGTGTTGTGTTCCCTGCTCTGATATGATGTGTTGTGTTCCCTGCTCTGATACGATGTGTTGTGTTCCCTGCTCTGATACGATGTGTTGTGTTCCCTGCTCTGATACGATGTGTTGTGTTCCCTGCTCTGATACGATGTGTTGTGTTCCCTGCTCTGATACGATGTGCTGTGTTCCCTGCTCTGATACGATGTGTTGTGTTCCCTGCTCTGATACGAAGTGTTGTGTTCCCTGCTTGTCAGATGTGTGCGTACTGGTAGTGAAGTCAGGTGCAGGAGAGCAGAGATTTGTGAACAGGCGCACACTTTATTGAGGCAAAACGCGCAAAACAGTCATAAGAATTATGTTTAACAATAAACATCTTTGTGAAATACCACGGAAAAAAAAAACCATTCTTGCGCGTCAACAACAAACACGTAACACAAACAATCTTACACAAAGACATGATGGAGAACAGAGGAATAAATACATGTAGATTGATTGGGGAATGAAAACCAGGTGTGTAGGGAACAAGACAAAACAAATGGATACATGAGAAATGGAGCGGCGATGGCTAGAAAGCCGGTGACGTCGACCGCCGAACGAACAAGGGGAGGAGCCGACTCCGGCGGAAGTCGTGACAACAACATTAATGGAAAAAGAAATTTGCAAACAGGAAGTTTTGGTACAATTTTATAAATGCCGGCGGATAATGTGTTCGTTCAGAATGGTGTGATCTTTTAGTGTCGGTAAAATTAATTATGCAAAAAATGACGGCAGAAACACCAAACACCATTATATATCATATCAGGCTGTATATTTCATATCAAATAAAATCTAATTGTATTGGTCACATATGTAACGGATGTGAAACGGCTAGCTTAGTTAACGGTGTGCGCTAAATAGCATTTCAATTGGTGACATCACTTGCTCTGAGACCATGAAGTAGTAGTTCCTCTTGCTCTGCAAGGGCCGCGGCTTTTGTGGAGCGATGGGTAACGATGCTTCGAGGGTGACTGTTATTGATGTGTGCAGAGGGTCCCTGGTTCGCGCCCGGGTATGGGCGAGGGGACGAACGTAAAGTTATACTGTTACACATACACATATTTAGCAGATGTTATTGCAGGTGTAGCTAAATGCTTGTGTTCCTAGCTCCAACAGTGCAGTAATATCTAAAAATTCACAACAATACACACTAATCTAAAAGGAAAATAATTTGAATTAAGAAATATATAAATATTAGGCTGAGCGATGTCAGAATGGCACTGACTAAAATACATTAGAATAGAATACAGTATATACATATGAAATTAGTAAAGCAGTATGTAAACATTATTCAAGTGACTAGTGCTCCATTATTAAAGTGAACAGTGATTCCATATCTATGTATACAGGTTAGCAGCCTCTAAGGTGTAGGGTTGAGTAATCGGGTGGTAGCCGGCTAATGATGGCTATTTAACAGTCTGATGGCCTTGAGATAGTAGCTGTTTTTCAGTCTCTCGCTCTCGGCCTCAGTTTGATGTACCTGTACTGACCTCGCCTTCTGGATGGTAGCGGGGTGAACAGGACATGGCTCAGGTGGTTGATGTCCTTGATCTTTTTGGCCTTCCTGTGACATCGGGTGCTGTAGGTGTCCTGGAGGGCAGGCAGTGTGCTGTTGCACCTTCTTCACCACACTGTCTGTGTGGGTGGACCATTTCAGATGGTCAGTGATGTGTACGCCGAGGAACTTGAAGCTTTTCACCTTCTCCACATTGGACCTGTCGATGTAGATAGGGGGGTGCTCCCTCTGCTGTTTCCTGAAGTCCACGAGCAGCTCCTTTGTTTTGTTTTGACGTTGAGGGAGAGGTTATTTTCCTGGCACCACTCTGCCAGGGCCCTCACCTCTTCCCTGTAGGCTGTCTCATCATTGTTGGTAATCAGGCCTACTGTGGTTGTGTTGTCTGCAAACTTGATGATTGAGTTGGAGGCGTGCGTAACCACGCAATCATGGGTGAACATGGAGTACAGGGGGAGAATGAGTACGGACCCTTGTTGGGCCCCAGTGTTGAGAGTCAGCGAAGTGGAGGTGTTGTCTTCTACCTTCACCACCTGGGGGCAGCCCGTCAGGAAGTCCAGGACCCAGTTGCACAGGGCAGGGTTTAGTCCCAGAGCCCCGAGTTTAAAGATGAATTTGCAAGGTACTATTGAAGGCTGAGCTATGGTCAATGAACAGCATTCTTACATACGTATTCCTCTTGTCCAGATGGGATAGGGCAGCGCGATGGCGATTTCATCGTCTGGTGGTATGCAAACTGTAGTGGGTCTAGGGTGTCAGGTAGGGTGGAGGTGATATGATCCTTAACTAGTCTCTCGAAGCACTTCATGATGACAGAAGTGAGTGCTATGGGGCGATAGTCATGTAGTTCAGTTACCTTTGCTTTCTTGGGTACAGGAACAATGGTGGACATCTTGAAGCAAGTGGGGACAACAGACTGGGATAGGGAGAGATTTAATATGTCCGTAAACACTCACAACAGACTGTATATGTCTTATCAGCAAATACTGTGTCATATCAGACTGTATATATCACATCAGACTGTATATATCACATCAGACTGTATATATCTATACTGTATATATCATATCAGACTGTATATATCATATCAGACTGTATATATCATATCAGGCTGTATATATCATTTCAGACTGTATATATCTATACTGTATATATCACATCAGGCTGTATATATCTTATCAGGCTGTATATATCATATCAGACTGTATATATCTATACTGTATATATCTATACTGTATATATAATTTCAGACTGTATATATCACATCAGACTGTATATATCTTATCAGACAGTATATATCTTATCAGACTGTATATATAATTTCAGACTGTATATATCACATCAGACTGTATATATCTTATCAGACAGTATATATCACATCAGGCTGTATATATCATATCAGACTGTATATATCTATACTGTATATATCATATCAGACTGTATATATCTATACTGTATATATCATTTCAGACTGTATATATCATATCAGACTGTATATATCATATCAGACTGTATATATCACATCAGGCTGTATATATCATATCAGACTGTATATATCTATACTGTACATATCATATCAGACTGTATATATCACATCAGACTGTATATATCACATCAGGCTATATATATCATATCAGACTGTATATATCTATACTGTATATATCATATCAGACTGTATATATCACATCAGACTGTATATATCACATCAGACTGTATATATCATATCAGACTGTATATATCTATACTGTATATATCATATCAGACTGTATATATCTATACTGTATATATCATTTCAGACTGTATATATCATATCAGACTGTATATATCATATCAGACTGTATATATCACATCAGGCTGTATATATCATATCAGACTGTATATATCTATACTGTATATATCATATCAGACTGTATATATCTATACTGTATATATCATTTCAGACTGTATATATCATATCAGACTGTATATATCATATCAGACTGTATATATCACATCAGGCTGTATATATCATATCAGACTGTATATATCTATACTGTACATATCATATCAGACTGTATATATCACATCAGACTGTATATATCACATCAGGCTATATATATCATATCAGACTGTATATATCTATACTGTATATATCATATCAGACTGTATATATCACATCAGACTGTATATATCACATCAGACTGTATATATCATATCAGACTGTATATATCTATACTGTATATATCATATCAGACTGTATATATCTATACTGTATATATCATATCAGGCTGTATATATCATATCGGACTGTATATATCTATACTGTATATATCATATCAGACTGTATATATCATATCGGACTGTATATATCACATCAGACTGTATATATCATATCAGGCTGTATATATCATATCAGATTGTATATATCTATACTGTATATATCACATCAGACTGTATATATCACATCAGGCTGTATATATCATATCAGACTGTATATATCATATCAGACTGTATATATCTATACTCTATATATCACATCAGACTGTATATATCACATCAGACTGTATATATCATTTCAGACTGTATATATCTATACTGTATATATCATTTCAGACTGTATATATCTATACTGTATATATCATTTCAGACTGTATATATCATATCAGACTGTATATATCATTTCAGACTGTATATATCTATACTGTATATATCATATCAGACTGTATAGATCACATCAGACTGTATATATCACATCAGACTGTATATATCTATACTGTATATATCACATCAGACTGTATATATCTATACTGTATATATCACACCAGACTGTATATATCACATCAGGCTGTATATATCATATCAGACTGTATAGATCACATCAGACTGTATATATCACATCAGACTGTATATATCTATACTGTATATATCACATCAGACTGTATATATATATACTGTATATATCACATCAGGCTGTATATATCACATCAGACTGTATATATCAAATCAGACTGTATATATCACATCAGACTGTATATATCACATCAGACTGTATATATCACATCAGGCTGTATATATCACATCAGACTGTATATATCACATCAGACTGTATATATATATATATACTGTATATATCACATCAGGCTGTATATATCACATCAGACTGTATATATCTTATCAGACTGTATATATCACATCAGGCTGTATATATAATATCAGACTGTATATATCTATACTGTATATATCATTTCAGACTGTATATATCACATCAGACTGTATATATCTTATCAGACTGTATATATCACATCAGGCTGTATATATCATATCAGACTGTATATATCTATACTGTATATATCATTTCAGACTGTATATATCACATCAGACTGTATATATCACATCAGACTGTATATATCACACCAGGCTGTATATATCATATCAGACTGTATATATCACATCAGACTGTATATATCATCACATCAGACTGTATATATCACATCAGACTGTATATATCATATCAGACGGTATATATCTATACTGTATATATCACATCAGACTGTATATATCACATCAGACTGTATATATATATATACTGTATATATCACATCATACTGTATATATCTTATCAGACAGTATATATCGTATCAGACTGTATATATAATTTCAGACTGTATATATCACATCAGACTGTATATATCTATACTGTATATATCATTTCAGTCTGTATATATCACATCAGACTGTATATATTTTATCAGACTGTATATATCACATCAGGCTGTATATATCACATCAGACTGTATATATCACATCAGGCTGTATATATCACATCAGACTGTATCTATCACATCAGGCTGTATATATCACATCAGACTGTATATATCACATCAGGCTGTATATATCATATCAGACTGTATATATATATATACTGTATATATCATTTCAGACTGTATATATCATTTCAGACTGTATATATCACATCAGACTGTATATATCACATCAGGCTGTATATATCATATCAGACTGTATATATCACATCAGACTGTATATATCACATCAGACTGTATATATCACATCAGGCTGTATATATCATATCAGACTGTATATATCACATCAGGCTGTATATATCATATCAGACTGTATATATCTATACTGTATATATCACACCAGGCTGTATATATCACATCAGACTGTATATATCACATCAGACTGTATATATCACATCAGGCTGTATATATCATATCAGACTGTATATATCTATACTGTATATATCATTTCAGACTGTATATATCACATCAGACTGTATATATCTTATCAGACTCTATATATCACATCAGGCTGTATATATCACATCAGACTGTATATATCACATCAGGCTGTATATATCACATCAGGCTGTATATATCACATCAGACTGTATATATATATACTGTATATATCACATCAGGCTGTATATATCACATCAGACTGTATATATCTTATCAGACTGTATATATCACATCAGGCTGTATATATCACATCAGACTGTATATATCACATCAGGCTGTATATATCACATCAGACTGTATCTATCACATTGGCTGTATATATCACATCAGGCTGTATATATCACATCAGACTGTATATATCACATCAGACTGTATATATCACATCAGGCTGTATATATCATATCAGACTGTATATATCTATACTGTATATATCATTTCAGACTGTATATATCACATCAGACTGTATATATCTTATCAGACTGTATATATCACATCAGGCTGTATATATCACATCAGACTGTATATATCACATCAGGCTGTATATATCACATCAGGCTGTATATATCACATCAGACTGTATCTATCACATTGGCTGTATATATCACATCAGGCTGTAAATATCACATCAGGCTGTATATATCACATCAGACTGTATATATCACATCAGACTGTATATATATATATATACTGTATATATCACATCAGGCTGTATATATCACATCAGACTGTATATATCTTATCAGACTGTATATATCACATCAGGCTGTATATATCATATCAGACTGTATATATCTATACTGTATATATCATTTCAGACTGTATATATCACATCAGACTGTATATATCACATCAGACTGTATATATCACACCAGGCTGTATATATCACATCAGACTGTATATATCACATCAGGCTGTATATATCATATCAGACTGTATATATCACATCAGACTGTATATATCACATCAGACTGTATATATCTTATCAGACTGTTTATATCACATCAGACTGTATATATCATATCAGACGGTATATATCTATACTGTATATATCACATCAGACTGTATATATCACATCAGACTGTATATATATATACTGTATATATCATTTCAGGCTGTATATATCACATCATACTGTATATATCTTATCAGACAGCATATATCGTATCAGACTGTATATATAATTTCAGACTGTATATATCACATCAGACTGTATATATCACATCAGGCTGTATATATCATATCAGACTGTATATATCTATACTGTATATATCATTTCAGTCTGTATATATCACATCAGACTGTATATATCACATCAGGCTGTATATATCTTATCAGACTGTATATATCACATCAGGCTGTATATATCACATCAGACTGTATATATCACATCAGGCTGTATATATCACATCAGACTGTATCTATCACATCAGGCTGTATATATCACATCAGACTGTATATATCACATCAGGCTGTATATATCATATCAGACTGTATATATATATACTGTATATATCATTTCAGACTGTATATTTCATTTCAGACTGTATATATCACATCAGACTGTATATATCACATCAGACTGTATATATCACATCAGGCTGTATATATCACATCAGACTGTATATATCACATCAGACTGTATATATCACATCATGCTGTATATATCATATCCGACTGTATATATCACATCAGACTGTATATATCACATCAGGCTGTATATATCACATCAGGCTGTATATATCACATCAGGCTGTATATATCACATCAGACTGTATATATCACATCAGACTGTATATATAATTTCAGACTGTATATATCACATCAGACTGTATATATCACATCAGGCTGTATATATAATATCAGACTGTATATATCTATACTGTATATATCATTTCAGACTGTATATATCACATCAGACTGTATATATCTTATCAGACTGTATCTATCACATCAGACTGTATATATTTCCGGGTTGGAGCGAGCCGGTCGCATCCGCGCTTCGGTCTGCAGGTTGTATAACTTTTTCATTACATTTCATTACATTTCATTATAGTACAACGGTCTGATTTGTCTAATCTTAGCAATTTCTTCTTAGCTAGCTACATAGTCGTCGTTGTATCAAAGATAATTGCGTAATTATCGTATTTCGTCGTCTCCTATCTGCCCAACGCGTTCACCGTCTACCGTAGCACTGTAGTAACTATCACACTCAACTGAACGACTTGATTAGTGTAGTGTTAGCTAGCTACATAGTTGTCTTTGCTGTCTTCGTATCCAAGATAATTGTGTAGTTTAGAGTGTGTAGTCTTAGAGTGATTATCTTAATTTACCGAGGTTAGCTAGCCAGCTATTTTGTCGTCCTTAACGTAGGAGACACTCCTAGCTAGCCAATAGCTAGCCAACGTCTACTGAATAGAACTTTCGCATTCCGGTCGCATTCCGCTTCGCTTCACAGGTAGTATCATATTTTCATTTCATTTCATTACAGTCCCAACGGTGTGATTTGTTTGATCGTAGCTAGCTACATAGCTAGCTACATAGCCGTCTTTGTTTCAAAGATAATTGTGTAGTCTAGAGCGATTTTCTAGGTTAGCTAGCCAGCTATTGTCGTTCTCCTAACGCAACGTAACGTAACCAACACTGCTAGCTAGCCAGCTTGCCCCCGAAAAGCAGCATTGTAGAAACTTCACACTCAACGGAACGACTTGATTAGGGTAGTGTCAACAACGCAGCTAGCCTACCTCAGCAGTACTGTATCATTTTAATCATTTTAGTCAATTAGATTCTTGCTACGTAAGCTTAACTTTCTGAACATTCGAGACGTGTAGTCCACTTGTCATTCCAATCTCCTCTGCATTAGCGTAGCCTCTTCTCTAGCCTGTCAAATATGTGTCTGTCTATCCCTGTTCTCTCCTCTCTGCACAGACCATACAAACGCTCCACACCGCATGGCCGCGGCCACCTAATCTGGTGGTCCCAGCGCGCAGGACCCACGTGGAGTTCCAGGTCTCCGGTAGCCTCTGGAACTGCCGATCTGCGGCCAACAAGGCAGAGTTCATCTCAGCCTATGCCTCCCTCCAGTCCCTCGACTTCTTGGCTCTGACGGAAACATGGATCACCACAGACAACACCGCTACTCCTACTGCTCTCTCTTCGTCCGCCCACGTGCTCTCGCACACCCGAGAGCTTCTGGTCAGCGGGGTGGTGGCACCGGGATCCTCATCTCTCCCAAGTGTTCATTCTCTCTTTCTCCCCTTACCCATCTGTCTATCGCCTCCTTTGAATTCCATGCTGTCACAGTTACCAGCCCTTTCAAGCTTAACATCCTTATCATTTATCGCCCTCCAGGTTCCCTCGGAGAGTTCATCAATGAGCTTGATGCCTTGATAAGCTCCTTTCCTGAGGACGGCTCACCTCTCACAGTTCTGGGCGACTTTAACCTCCCCACGTCTACCTTTGACTCATTCCTCTCTGCCTCCTTCTTTCCACTCCTCTCCTCTTTTGACCTCACCCTCTCACCTTCCCCCCTACTCACAAGGCAGGCAATACGCTCGACCTCATCTTTACTAGATGCTGTTCCTCCACTAACCTCATTGCAACTCCTCCAAGTCTCCGACCACTACCTTGTATCCTTTTCCCTCTCGCTCTCATCCAACACTTCCCACACTGCCCCTACTCGGATGGTATCGCGCCGTCCCAACCTTCGCTCTCTCTCCCCGCTACTCTCTCCTCTTCCATCCTATCATCTCTTCCCTCTGCTCAAACCTTCTCCAACCTATCTCCTGATTCTGCCTCCTCAACCCTCCTCTCCTCCCTTTCTGCATCATTTGACTCTCTATGTCCCCTATCCTCCAGGCCGGCTCGGTCCTCCCTCCCGCTCCGTGGCTCGACGACTCTTTGCGAGCTCACAGAACAGGGCTCCGGGCAGCCGAGCGGAAATGGAGGAAAACTCGCCTCCCTGCGGACCTGGCATCCTTTCACTCCCTCCTCTCTACATTTTCCTCCTCTGTCTCTGCTGCTAAAGCCACTTTCTACCACGCTAAATTCCAAGCATCTGCCTCTAACCCTAGGAAGCTCTTTGCCACCTTCTCCTCCCTCTTGAATCCTCCTCCCCCTCCCCCCCTCCTCCCTCTCTGCAGATGACTTCGTCAACCATTTTGAAAAGAAGGTCGACGACATCCGATCCTCGTTTGCTAAGTCAAACGACACCGCTGGTTCTGCTCACACTGCCCTACCCTGTGCTCTGACCTCTTTCTCCCCTCTCTCCAGATGACATCTCGCGTCTTGTGACGGCCGGCCGCCCAACAACCTGCCCGCTTGACCCTATCCCCTCCTCTCTTCTCCAGACCATCTCCGGTGACCTTCTCCCGTACCTCACCTCGCTCATCAACTCATCCCTGACCGCTGGCTACGTCCCTCCCGTCTTCAAGAGAGCGAGAGTTGCACCCCTTCTGAAAAAACCTACACTCGATCCCTCCGATGTCAACAACTACAGACCAGTATCCCTTCTTTCTTTTCTCTCCAAAACTCTTGAATGTGCCGTCCTTGGCCAGCTCTCCCGCTATCTCTCTCAGAATGACCTTCTTGATCCAAATCAGTCAGGTTTCAAGACTAGTCATTCAACTGAGACTGCTCTTCTCTGTATCACGGAGGCGCTCCGCACTGCTAAAGCTAACTCTCTCTCCTCTGCTCTCATCCTTCTAGACCTATCGGCTGCCTTCGATACTGTGAACCATCAGATCCTCCTCTCCACCCTCTCCGAGTTGGGCATCTCCGGCGCGGCCCACGCTTGGATTGCGTCCTACCTGACAGGTCGCTCCTACCAGGTGGCGTGGCGAGAATCCGTCTCCTCACCACGTGCTCTCACCACTGGTGTCCCCCAGGGCTCTGTTCTAGGCCCTCTCCTATTCTCGCTATACACCAAGTCACTTGGCTCTGTCATAACCTCACATGGTCTCTCCTATCATTGCTATGCAGACGACACACAATTAATCTTCTCCTTTCCCCCTTCTGACGACCAGGTGGTGAATCGCATCTCTGCATGTCTGGCAGACATATCAGTGTGGATGACGGATCATCACCTCAAGCTGAACCTCGGCAAGACGGAGCTGCTCTTCCTCCCGGGAAGGACTGCCCGTTCCATGATCTCGCCATCACGGTTGACAACTCCATTGTGTCCTCGTCCCAGAGCGCTAAGAACCTTGGCGTGATCCTGGACAACACCCTGTCGTTCTCAAATAACATCAAGGCGGTGGCCCGTTCCTGTAGGTTCATGCTCTACAACATCCGCAGAGTACGACCCTGCCTCACACAGGAAGCGGCGCAGGTCCTAATCCAGGCACTTGTCATCTCCCGTCTGGATTACTGCAACTCGCTGTTGGCTGGGCTCCCTGCCTGTGCCATTAAACCCCTACAACTCATCCAGAACGCCGCAGCCCGTCTGGTGTTCAACCTTCCCAAGTTCTCTCACGTCACCCCGCTCCTCCGCTCTCTCCACTGGCTTCCAGTTGAAGCTCGCATCCGCTACAAGACCATGGTGCTTGCCTACGGAGCTGTGAGGGGAACGGCACCTCAGTACCTCCAGGCTCTGATCAGGCCCTACACCCAAACAAGGGCACTGCGTTCATCCACCTCTGGCCTGCTCGCCTCCCTACCACTGAGGAAGTACAGTTCCCGCTCAGCCCAGTCAAAACTGTTCGCTGCTCTGGCCCCCCAATGGTGGAACAAACTCCCTCACGACGCCAGGACAGCGGAGTCAATCACCACCTTCCGGAGACACCTGAAACCCCACCTCTTTAAGGAATACCTAGGATAGGATAAAGTAATCCTTCTCACCCCCCTTAAAAGACCTAGATGCACTATTGTAAAGTGGCTGTTCCACTGGATGTCATAAGGTGAAAGCACCAATTTGTAAGTCGCTCTGGATAAGAGCGTCTGCTAAATGACTTAAATGTAATGTAAATGTAATATCATATCGGACTGTATATATCACATCAGGCTGTATATATCACATCAGACTGTATATATCACATCAGACTGTATATATCACATCAGGCTGTATATACCACATCAGACTGTATATATCACATCAGACTGTATTTATCTTACCAGACTGTATATATCATATCAGACTGTATATATCACATCAGACTGTATATATCACATCAGGCTGTATATATCACATCAGACTGTATTTATCTTACCAGACTGTATATATCACATCAGACTGTATTTATCATATCAGACTGTATATATCTATACTGTATATATCATTTCAGACTGTATATATCACATCAGACTGTATATATCTTATCAGACTGTATATATCACATCAGGCTGTATATATCACATCAGACTGTATATATCACATCAGGCTGTATATATCACATCAGACTGTATCTATCACATTGGCTGTATATATCACATCAGGCTGTATATATCACATCAGGTTGTATATATCACATCAGACTGAATATATCACATCAGACTGTATATATATATATACTGTATATATCACATCAGGCTGTATATATCACATCAGGCTGTATCTATCAAATCAGACTGTATATATCACATCAGACTGTATATATCACATCAGACTGTATATATCACATCAGGCTGTATATATCACATCAGACTGTATATATCACATCAGACTGTATATATATATACTGTATATATCACATCAGGCTGTATATATCACATCAGACTGTATATATCTTATCAGACTGTATATATCACATCAGGCTGTATATATCATATCAGACTGTATATATCTATACTGTATATATCATTTCAGACTGTATATATCACATCAGACTGTATATATCTTATCAGACTGTATATATCACATCAGGCTGTATATATCATATCAGACTGTATATATCTATACTGTATATATAATTTCAGACTGTATATATCACATCAGACTGTATATATCACATCAGACTGTATATATCACACCAGGCTGTATATATCACATCAGACTGTATATATCACATCAGGCTGTATATATCATATCAGACTGTATATATCACATCAGACTGTATATATCACATCAGACTGTATATATCATATCAGACGGTATATATCTATACTGTATATATCACATCAGACTGTATATATCACATCAGACTGTATATATATATACTGTATATATCATGTCAGGCTGTATATATCACATCATACTGTATATATCTTATCAGACAGTATATATCGTATCAGACTGTATATATAATTTCAGACTGTATATATCACATCAGACTGTATATATCACATCAGGCTGTATATATCATATCAGACTGTATATATCTATACTGTATATATCATTTCAGTCTGTATATATCACATCAGACTGTATATATCTTATCAGACTGTATATATCACATCAGGCTGTATATATCACATCAGACTGTATATATCACATCAGGCTGTATATATCACATCAGACTGTATATATATATACTGTATATATCATGTCAGGCTGTATATATCACATCATACTGTATATATCTTATCAGACAGTATATATCGTATCAGACTGTATATATAATTTCAGACTGTATATATCACATCAGACTGTATATATCACATCAGGCTGTATATATCATATCAGACTGTATATATCTATACTGTATATATCATTTCAGTCTGTATATATCACATCAGACTGTATATATCTTATCAGACTGTATATATCACATCAGGCTGTATATATCACATCAGACTGTATATATCATATCAGGCTGTATATATCACATCAGACTGTATCTATCACATCAGGCTGTATATATCACATCAGACTGTATATATCACATCAGGCTGTATATATCATATCAGACTGTATATATATATATACTGTATATATCATTTCAGACTGTATATATCATTTCAGACTGTATATATCACATCAGACTGTATATATCACATCAGGCTGTATATATCATATCAGACTGTATATATAATTTCATACTGTATATATCATATCAGACTGTATATATATATATATACTGTATATATCATTTCAGACTGTATATATCATATCAGGCTGTATATATCATATCAGACTGTATATATCACATCAGACTGTATATATCACATCAGGCTGTATATATCACATCAGACTGTATATATCACATCAGGCTGTATATATCACATCAGACTGTATATATCATTTCAGACTGTATATATCACATCAGGCTGTATATATCATATCAGACTGTATATATATATATACTGTATATATCATTTCAGACTGTATATATCATTTCAGACTGTATATATCACATCAGGCTGTATATATCATATCAGACTGTATATATCACACCAGGCTGTATATATCACATCAGACTGTATATATCATTTCAGACTGTATATATCACATCAGGCTGTATATATCACATTGGCTGTATATATCACATCAGGCTGTATATATCACATCAGGCTGTATATATCACATCAGACTGAATATATCACATCAGACTGTATATATATATACTGTATATATCACATCAGGCTGTATATATCACATCAGGCTGTATATATCAAATCAGACTGTATATATCACATCAGACTGTATATATCACATCATACTGTATATATCACATCAGGCTGTATATATCACATCAGACTGTATATATCACATCAGACTGTATATATATATATATACTGTATATATCACATCAGGCTGTATATATCACATCAGACTGTATATATCTTATCAGACTGTATATATCACATCAGGCTGTATATATCATATCAGACTGTATATATCTATACTGTATATATCATTTCAGACTGTATATATCACATCAGACTGTATATATCTTATCAGACTGTATATATCACATCAGGCTGTATATATCATATCAGACTGTATATATCTATACTGTATATATAATTTCAGACTGTATATATCACATCAGACTGTATATATCACATCAGACTGTATATATCACACCAGGCTGTATATATCACATCAGACTGTATATATTACATCAGGCTGTATATATCATATCAGACTGTATATATCACATCAGACTGTATATATCACATCAGACTGTATATATCATATCAGACGGTATATATCTATACTGTATATATCACATCAGACTGTATATATCACATCAGACTGTATATATATATACTGTATATATCATGTCAGGCTGTATATATCACATCATACTGTATATATCTTATCAGACAGTATATATCGTATCAGACTGTATATATAATTTCAGACTGTATATATCTATACTGTATATATCATTTCAGACTGTATATATCACATCAGACTGTATATATCTTATCAGACTGTATATATCACATCAGGCTGTATATATCATATCAGACTGTATATATCTATACTGTATATATAATTTCAGACTGTATATATCACATCAGACTGTATATATCACATCAGACTGTATATATCACACCAGGCTGTATATATCACATCAGACTGTATATATCACATCAGGCTGTATATATCATATCAGACTGTATATATCACATCAGACTGTATATATCACATCAGACTGTATATATCATATCAGACGGTATATATCTATACTGTATATATCACATCAGACTGTATATATCACATCAGACTGTATATATATATACTGTATATATCATGTCAGGCTGTATATATCACATCATACTGTATATATCTTATCAGACAGTATATATCGTATCAGACTGTATATATAATTTCAGACTGTATATATCACATCAGACTGTATATATCACATCAGGCTGTATATATCATATCAGACTGTATATATCTATACTGTATATATCATTTCAGTCTGTATATATCACATCAGACTGTATATATCTTATCAGACTGTATATATCACATCAGGCTGTATATATCACATCAGACTGTATATATCACATCAGGCTGTATATATCACATCAGACTGTATATATATATACTGTATATATCATGTCAGGCTGTATATATCACATCATACTGTATATATCTTATCAGACAGTATATATCGTATCAGACTGTATATATAATTTCAGACTGTATATATCACATCAGACTGTATATATCACATCAGGCTGTATATATCATATCAGACTGTATATCTATACTGTATATATCATTTCAGTCTGTATATATCACATCAGACTGTATATATCTTATCAGACTGTATATATCACATCAGGCTGTATATATCACATCAGACTGTATATATCATATCAGGCTGTATATATCACATCAGACTGTATCTATCACATCAGGCTGTATATATCACATCAGACTGTATATATCACATCAGGCTGTATATATCATATCAGACTGTATATATATATATATTGTATATATCATTTCAGACTGTATATATCATTTCAGACTGTATATATCACATCAGACTGTATATATCACATCAGGCTGTATATATCATATCAGACTGTATATATAATATCATACTGTATATATCATATCAGACTGTATATATATATATACTGTATATATCATTTCAGACTGTATATATCATATCAGGCTGTATATATCATATCAGACTGTATATATCACATCAGACTGTATATATCACATCAGGCTGTATATATCACATCAGACTGTATATATCACATCAGGCTGTATATATCACATCAGACTGTATATATCATTTCAGACTGTATATATCACATCAGGCTGTATATATCATATCAGACTGTATATATATATATACTGTATATATCATTTCAGACTGTATATATCATTTCAGACTGTATATATCACATCAGGCTGTATATATCATATCAGACTGTATATATCACACCAGGCTGTATATATCACATCAGACTGTATATATCATTTCAGACTGTATATATCACATCAGGCTGTATATATCACATTGGCTGTATATATCACATCAGGCTGTATATATCACATCAGGCTGTATATATCACATCAGACTGAATATATCACATCAGACTGTATATATATATACTGTATATATCACATCAGGCTGTATATATCACATCAGGCTGTATATATCAAATCAGACTGTATATATCACATCAGACTGTATATATCACATCATACTGTATATATCACATCAGGCTGTATATATCACATCAGACTGTATATATCACATCAGATTGTATATATATATATATACTGTATATATCACATCAGGCTGTATATATCACATCAGACTGTATATATCTTATCAGACTGTATATATCACATCAGGCTGTATATATCATATCAGACTGTATATATCTATACTGTATATATCATTTCAGACTGTATATATCACATCAGACTGTATATATCTTATCAGACTGTATATATCACATCAGGCTGTATATATCATATCAGACTGTATATATCTATACTGTATATATAATTTCAGACTGTATATATCACATCAGACTGTATATATCACATCAGACTGTATATATCACACCAGGCTGTATATATCACATCAGACTGTATATATCACATCAGGCTGTATATATCATATCAGACTGTATATATCACATCAGACTGTATATATCACATCAGACTGTATATATCATATCAGACGGTATATATCTATACTGTATATATCACATCAGACTGTATATATATATACTGTATATATCATGTCAGGCTGTATATATCACATCATACTGTATATATCTTATCAGACAGTATATATCGTATCAGACTGTATATATAATTTCAGACTGTATATATCACATCAGACTGTATATATCACATCAGGCTGTATATATCATATCAGACTGTATATATCTATACTGTATATATCATTTCAGTCTGTATATATCACATCAGACTGTATATATCTTATCAGACTGTATATATCACATCAGGCTGTATATATCACATCAGACTGTATATATCACATCAGGCTGTATATATCACATCAGACTGTATATATATATACTGTATATATCATGTCAGGCTGTATATATCACATCATACTGTATATATCTTATCAGACAGTATATATCGTATCAGACTGTATATATAATTTCAGACTGTATATATCACATCAGACTGTATATATCACATCAGGCTGTATATATCATATCAGACTGTATATATCTATACCTATCATTTCAGTCTGTATATATCACATCAGACTGTATATATCTTATCAGACTGTATATATCACATCAGGCTGTATATATCACATCAGACTGTATATATCATATCAGGCTGTATATATCACATCAGACTGTATCTATCACATCAGGCTGTATATATCATCAGACTGTATATATCACATCAGGCTGTATATATCATATCAGACTGTATATATATATATATACTGTATATATCATTTCAGACTGTATATATCATTTCAGACTGTATATATCACATCAGACGACTGTATATATCACATCAGGCTGTATATATCATATCAGACTGTATATATAATTTCATACTGTATATATCATATCAGACTGTATATATATATATACTGTATATATCATTTCAGACTGTATATATCATATCAGGCTGTATATATCATATCAGACTGTATATATCACATCAGACTGTATATATCAGGCTGTATATATCAGGCTGTATATATCACATCAGGCTGTATATATCACATCAGACTGCATTTCAGACTATATATCACATCAGGCTGTATATATCATATCAGACTGTATATATCATATATCATTTCAGGCTGTATATATCATATCAGACTGTATATATATAGGCTGTATATATCATTTCAGACTGTATATATCATTTCAGACTGTATATATCACATCAGGCATATATCAGACTGTATATATCATATATCAGACTGTATATATCATTTCAGACTGTATATATCACATCAGGCTGTATATATCACATTGGCTGTATATATCACATCAGGCTGTATATATCACATCAGGCTGTATATATCACATCAGACTGAATATATCACATCAGACTGTATATATATATACTGTATATATCACATCAGGCTGTATATATCACATCAGGCTGTATATATCAAATCAGACTGTATATATCACATCAGACTGTATATATCACATCATACTGTATATATCACATCAGGCTGTATATATCACATCAGACTGTATATATCTTATCAGACTGTATATATCACATCAGGCTGTATATATCATATCAGACTGTATATATCTATACTGTATATATCATTTCAGACTGTATATATCACATCAGACTGTATATATCTTATCAGACTGTATATATCACATCAGGCTGTATATATCATATCAGACTGTATATATCTATACTGTATATATAATTTCAGACTGTATATATCACATCAGACTGTATATATCACATCAGACTGTATATATCACACCAGGCTGTATATATCACATCAGACTGTATATATCACATCAGGCTGTATATATCATATCAGACTGTATATATCACATCAGACTGTATATATCACATCAGACTGTATATATCATATCAGACGGTATATATCTATACTGTATATATCACATCAGACTGTATATATCACATCAGACTGTATATATATATACTGTATATATCATGTCAGGCTGTATATATCACATCATACTGTATATATCTTATCAGACAGTATATATCGTATCAGACTGTATATATAATTTCAGACTGTATATATCACATCAGACTGTATATATCACATCAGGCTGTATATATCATATCAGACTGTATATATCTATACTGTATATATCATTTCAGTCTGTATATATCACATCAGACTGTATATATCTTATCAGACTGTATATATCACATCAGGCTGTATATATCACATCAGACTGTATATATCACATCAGGCTGTATATATCACATCAGACTGTATATATATATACTGTATATATCATGTCAGGCTGTATATATCACATCATACTGTATATATCTTATCAGACAGTATATATCGTATCAGACTGTATATATAATTTCAGACTGTATATATCACATCAGACTGTATATATCACATCAGGCTGTATATATCATATCAGACTGTATATATCTATACTGTATATATCATTTCAGTCTGTATATATCACATCAGACTGTATATATCTTATCAGACTGTATATATCACATCAGGCTGTATATATCACATCAGACTGTATATATCATATCAGGCTGTATATATCACATCAGACTGTATCTATCACATCAGGCTGTATATATCACATCAGACTGTATATATCACATCAGGCTGTATATATCATATCAGACTGTATATATATATATATTGTATATATCATTTCAGACTGTATATATCATTTCAGACTGTATATATCACATCAGACTGTATATATCACATCAGGCTGTATATATCATATCAGACTGTATATATAATATCATACTGTATATATCATATCAGACTGTATATATATATATACTGTATATATCATTTCAGACTGTATATATCATATCAGGCTGTATATATCATATCAGACTGTATATATCACATCAGACTGTATATATCACATCAGGCTGTATATATCACATCAGACTGTATATATCACATCAGGCTGTATATATCACATCAGACTGTATATATCATTTCAGACTGTATATATCACATCAGGCTGTATATATCATATCAGACTGTATATATCACATCAGACTGTATATATCATATCAGACGGTATATATCTATACTGTATATATCACATCAGACTGTATATATCACATCAGACTGTATATATATATACTGTATATATCATGTCAGGCTGTATATATCACATCATACTGTATATATCTTATCAGACAGTATATATCGTATCAGACTGTATATATAATTTCAGACTGTATATATCACATCAGACTGTATATATCACATCAGGCTGTATATATCATATCAGACTGTATATATCTATACTGTATATATCATTTCAGTCTGTATATATCACATCAGACTGTATATATCTTATCAGACTGTATATATCACATCAGGCTGTATATATCACATCAGACTGTATATATCACATCAGGCTGTATATATCACATCAGACTGTATATATATATACTGTATATATCATGTCAGGCTGTATATATCACATCATACTGTATATATCTTATCAGACAGTATATATCGTATCAGACTGTATATATAATTTCAGACTGTATATATCACATCAGACTGTATATATCACATCAGGCTGTATATATCATATCAGACTGTATATATCTATACTGTATATATCATTTCAGTCTGTATATATCACATCAGACTGTATATATCTTATCAGACTGTATATATCACATCAGGCTGTATATATCACATCAGACTGTATATATCATATCAGGCTGTATATATCACATCAGACTGTATCTATCACATCAGGCTGTATATATCACATCAGACTGTATATATCACATCAGGCTGTATATATCATATCAGACTGTATATATATATATATTGTATATATCATTTCAGACTGTATATATCATTTCAGACTGTATATATCACATCAGACTGTATATATCACATCAGGCTGTATATATCATATCAGACTGTATATATAATATCATACTGTATATATCATATCAGACTGTATATATATATATACTGTATATATCATTTCAGACTGTATATATCATATCAGGCTGTATATATCATATCAGACTGTATATATCACATCAGACTGTATATATCACATCAGGCTGTATATATCACATCAGACTGTATATATCACATCAGGCTGTATATATCACATCAGACTGTATATATCATTTCAGACTGTATATATCACATCAGGCTGTATATATCATATCAGACTGTATATATATATATACTGTATATATCATTTCAGACTGTATATATCATTTCAGACTGTATATATCACATCAGGCTGTATATATCATATCAGACTGTATATATCACACCAGGCTGTATATATCACATCAGACTGTATATATCATTTCAGACTGTATATATCACATCAGGCTGTATATATCATCATTGGCTGTATATATCACATCAGGCTGTATATATCACATCAGGCTGTATATATCACATCAGACTGAATATATCACATCAGACTGTATATATATATACTGTATATATCACATCAGGCTGTATATATCACATCAGGCTGTATATATCAAATCAGACTGTATATATCACATCAGACTGTATATATCACATCATACTGTATATATCACATCAGGCTGTATATATCACATCAGACTGTATATATCACATCAGACTGTATATATATATATATACTGTATATATCACATCAGGCTGTATATATCACATCAGACTGTATATATCTTATCAGACTGTATATATCACATCAGGCTGTATATATCATATCAGACTGTATATATCTATACTGTATATATCATTTCAGACTGTATATATCACATCAGACTGTATATATCTTATCAGACTGTATATATCACATCAGGCTGTATATATCATATCAGACTGTATATATCTATACTGTATATATAATTTCAGACTGTATATATCACATCAGACTGTATATATCACATCAGACTGTATATATCACACCAGGCTGTATATATCACATCAGACTGTATATATCACATCAGGCTGTATATATCATATCAGACTGTATATATCACATCAGACTGTATATATCACATCAGACTGTATATATCATATCAGACGGTATATATCTATACTGTATATATCACATCAGACTGTATATATATATACTGTATATATCATGTCAGGCTGTATATATCACATCATACTGTATATATCTTATCAGACAGTATATATCGTATCAGACTGTATATATAATTTCAGACTGTATATATCACATCAGACTGTATATATCACATCAGGCTGTATATATCATATCAGACTGTATATATCTATACTGTATATATCATTTCAGTCTGTATATATCACATCAGACTGTATATATCTTATCAGACTGTATATATCACATCAGGCTGTATATATCACATCAGACTGTATATATCACATCAGGCTGTATATATCACATCAGACTGTATATATATATACTGTATATATCATGTCAGGCTGTATATATCACATCATACTGTATATATCTTATCAGACAGTATATATCGTATCAGACTGTATATATAATTTCAGACTGTATATATCACATCAGACTGTATATATCACATCAGGCTGTATATATCATATCAGACTGTATATATCTATACTGTATATATCATTTCAGTCTGTATATATCATCAGACTGTATATATCTTATCAGACTGTATATATCACATCAGGCTGTATATATCACATCAGACTGTATATATCATATCAGGCTGTATATATCACATCAGACTGTATCTATCACATCAGGCTGTATATATCACATCAGACTGTATATATCACATCAGGCTGTATATATCATATCAGACTGTATATATATATATACTGTATATATCATTTCAGACTGTATATATCATTTCAGACTGTATATATCACATCAGACGACTGTATATATCACATCAGGCTGTATATATCATATCAGACTGTATATATAATTTCATACTGTATATATCATATCAGACTGTATATATATATATACTGTATATATCATTTCAGACTGTATATATCATATCAGGCTGTATATATCATATCAGACTGTATATATCACATCAGACTGTATATATCACATCAGGCTGTATATATCACATCAGGCTGTATATATCACATCAGACTGTATATATCACATCAGGCTGTATATATCACATCAGACTGTATATATCATTTCAGACTGTATATATCACATCAGGCTGTATATATCATATCAGACTGTATATATATATACTGTATATATCATTTCAGACTGTATATATCATTTCAGACTGTATATATCACATCAGACTGTATATATCACATCAGGCTGTATATATCATATCAGACTGTATATATAATATCATACTGTATATATCATATCAGACTGTATATATATATATACTGTATATATCATTTCAGACTGTATATATCATATCAGGCTGTATATATCATATCAGACTGTATATATCACATCAGACTGTATATATCACATCAGGCTGTATATATCACATCAGACTGTATATATCACATCAGGCTGTATATATCACATCAGACTGTATATATCATTTCAGACTGTATATATCACATCAGGCTGTATATATCATATCAGACTGTATATATATATATACTGTATATATCATTTCAGACTGTATATATCATTTCAGACTGTATATATCACATCAGGCTGTATATATCATATCAGACTGTATATATCACACCAGGCTGTATATATCACATCAGACTGTATATATCATTTCAGACTGTATATATCACATCAGGCTGTATATATCACATTGGCTGTATATATCACATCAGGCTGTATATATCACATCAGGCTGTATATATCACATCAGACTGAATATATCACATCAGACTGTATATATATATACTGTATATATCACATCAGGCTGTATATATCACATCAGGCTGTATATATCAAATCAGACTGTATATATCACATCAGACTGTATATATCACATCATACTGTATATATCACATCAGGCTGTATATATCACATCAGACTGTATATATCACATCAGACTGTATATATATATATATACTGTATATATCACATCAGGCTGTATATATCACATCAGACTGTATATATCTTATCAGACTGTATATATCACATCAGGCTGTATATATCATATCAGACTGTATATATCTATACTGTATATATCATTTCAGACTGTATATATCACATCAGACTGTATATATCTTATCAGACTGTATATATCACATCAGGCTGTATATATCATATCAGACTGTATATATCTATACTGTATATATAATTTCAGACTGTATATATCACATCAGACTGTATATATCACATCAGACTGTATATATCACACCAGGCTGTATATATCACATCAGACTGTATATATCACATCAGGCTGTATATATCATATCAGACTGTATATATCACATCAGACTATATATCACATCAGACTGTATATATCATATCAGACGGTATATATCTATACTGTATATATCACATCAGACTGTATATATCACATCAGACTGTATATATATATACTGTATATATCATGTCAGGCTGTATATATCACATCATACTGTATATATCTTATCAGACAGTATATATCGTATCAGACTGTATATATAATTTCAGACTGTATATATCACATCAGACTGTATATATCACATCAGGCTGTATATATCATATCAGACTGTATATATCTATACTGTATATATCATTTCAGTCTGTATATATCACATCAGACTGTATATATCTTATCAGACTGTATATATCACATCAGGCTGTATATATCACATCAGACTGTATATATCACATCAGGCTGTATATATCACATCAGACTGTATATATATATACTGTATATATCATGTCAGGCTGTATATATCACATCATACTGTATATATCTTATCAGACAGTATATATCGTATCAGACTGTATATATAATTTCAGACTGTATATATCACATCAGACTGTATATATCACATCAGGCTGTATATATCATATCAGACTGTATATATCTATACTGTATATATCATTTCAGTCTGTATATATCACATCAGACTGTATATATCTTATCAGACTGTATATATCACATCAGGCTGTATATATCACATCAGACTGTATATATCATATCAGGCTGTATATATCACATCAGACTGTATCTATCACATCAGGCTGTATATATCACATCAGACTGTATATATCACATCAGGCTGTATATATCATATCAGACTGTATATATATATATACTGTATATATCATTTCAGACTGTATATATCATTTCAGACTGTATATATCACATCAGACGACTGTATATATCACATCAGGCTGTATATATCATATCAGACTGTATATATAATTTCATACTGTATATATCATATCAGACTGTATATATATATATACTGTATATATCATTTCAGACTGTATATATCATATCAGGCTGTATATATCATATCAGACTGTATATATCACATCAGACTGTATATATCACATCAGGCTGTATATATCACATCAGGCTGTATATATCACATCAGACTGTATATATCACATCAGGCTGTATACACATCAGACTGTATATATCATTTCAGACTGTATATATCATCAGGCTGTATATATCATATCAGACTGTATATATATATACTGTATATATCATTTCAGACTGTATATATCATTTCAGACTGTATATATCACATCAGGCTGTATATATCATATCAGACTGTATATATCTATACTGTATATATCATTTCAGTCTGTATATATCACATCAGACTGTATATATCTTATCAGACTGTATATATCACATCAGGCTGTATATATCACATCAGACTGTATATATCACATCAGGCTGTATATATCACATCAGACTGTATATATATATACTGTATATATCATGTCAGGCTGTATATATCACATCATACTGTATATATCTTATCAGACAGTATATATCGTATCAGACTGTATATATCACATCAGACTGTATATATCACATCAGGCTGTATATATCATATCAGACTGTATATATCTATACTGTATATATCATTTCAGTCTGTATATATCACATCAGACTGTATATATCTTATCAGACTGTATATATCACATCAGGCTGTATATATCACATCAGACTGTATATATCATATCAGGCTGTATATATCACATCAGACTGTATCTATCACATCAGGCTGTATATATCACATCAGACTGTATATATCACATCAGGCTGTATATATCATATCAGACTGTATATATATATATACTGTATATATCATTTCAGACTGTATATATCATTTCAGACTGTATATATCACATCAGACGACTGTATATATCACATCAGGCTGTATATATCATATCAGACTGTATATATAATTTCATACTGTATATATCATATCAGACTGTAT
Organism: Oncorhynchus nerka; assembly: GCF_034236695.1. Lineage (NCBI taxonomy): Eukaryota > Metazoa > Chordata > Actinopteri > Salmoniformes > Salmonidae > Oncorhynchus > Oncorhynchus nerka. Next base: position 8,514,709 of record NC_088408.1, on the reverse strand, counting down.
ATATATATATACTGTATATATCATTTCAGACTGTATATATCATATCAGGCTGTATATATCATATCAGACTGTATATATCACATCAGACTGTATATATCACATCAGGCTGTATATATCACATCAGGCTGTATATATCACATCAGACTGTATATATCACATCAGGCTGTATATATCACATCAGACTGTATATATCATTTCAGACTGTATATATCACATCAGGCTGTATATATCATATCAGACTGTATATATATATACTGTATATATCATTTCAGACTGTATATATCATTTCAGACTGTATATATCACATCAGGCTGTATATATCATATCAGACTGTATATATCTATACTGTATATATCATTTCAGTCTGTATATATCACATCAGACTGTATATATCTTATCAGACTGTATATATCACATCAGGCTGTATATATCACATCAGACTGTATATATCACATCAGGCTGTATATATCACATCAGACTGTATATATATATACTGTATATATCATGTCAGGCTGTATATATCACATCATACTGTATATATCTTATCAGACAGTATATATCGTATCAGACTGTATATATCACATCAGACTGTATATATCACATCAGGCTGTATATATCATATCAGACTGTATATATCTATACTGTATATATCATTTCAGTCTGTATATATCACATCAGACTGTATATATCTTATCAGACTGTATATATCACATCAGGCTGTATATATCACATCAGACTGTATATATCATATCAGGCTGTATATATCACATCAGACTGTATCTATCACATCAGGCTGTATATATCACATCAGACTGTATATATCACATCAGGCTGTATATATCATATCAGACTGTATATATATATATACTGTATATATCATTTCAGACTGTATATATCATTTCAGACTGTATATATCACATCAGACTGTATATATCACATCAGGCTGTATATATCATATCAGACTGTATATATAATTTCATACTGTATATATCATATCAGACTGTATATATATATATACTGTATATATCATTTCAGACTGTATATATCATATCAGGCTGTATATATCATATCAGACTGTATATATCACATCAGACTGTATATATCACATCAGGCTGTATATATCACATCAGGCTGTATATATCACATCAGACTGTATATATCACATCAGGCTGTATATATCACATCAGACTGTATATATCATTTCAGACTGTATATATCACATCAGGCTGTATATATCATATCAGACTGTATATATATATACTGTATATATCATTTCAGACTGTATATATCATTTCAGACTGTATATATCACATCAGGCTGTATATATCATATCAGACTGTATATATCACATCAGACTGTATATATCACATCAGACTGTATATATCACATCATGCTGTATATATCATATCCGACTGTATATATCACATCAGACTGTATATATCACATCAGGCTGTATATATCACATCAGACTGTATATATCACATCAGTCTGTATATATCACATCAGACTGTATATATCACATCAGACTGTATATATCACATCAGACTGTATATATCACATCAGACTGTATATATAATTTCAGACTGTATATATCACATCAGACTGTATATATCACATCAGGCTGTATATATAATATCAGACTGTATATATCTATACTGTATATATCATTTCAGACTGTATCTATCACATCAGACTGTATATATCTTATCAGACTGTATCTATCACATCAGACTGTATATATCACATCAGGCTGTATATATCACATCAGACTGTATATATCACATCAGACTGTATTTATCTTATCAGACTGTATATATCATATCAGACTGTATATATCTATACTGTATATATCATATCAGACTGTATATATCTATACTGTATATATCACATCAGACTGTATATATCATATCAGACTGTATATATCTATACTGTATATATCACATCAGACTGTATATATCATTTCAGACTGTATATATCACATCAGACTGTATATATCTATACTGTATATATCACATCAGGCTGTAAATATCACATCAGGCTGTATATATCACACCAGACTGTATATATCATTTCAGACTGTATATATCACATCAGACTGTATATATAATTTCAGACTGTATATATCACATCAGACTGTATATATATATACTGTATATATCATTTCAGGCTGTATATATCACATCAGACTGTATATATCTTATCAGACAGTATATATAGTATCAGACTGTATATATAATTTCAGACTGTATATATCACATCAGACTGTATATATCACATCAGGCTGTATATATCACATCAGACTGTATATATCTATACTGTATATATCATTTCAGACTGTATATATCACATCAGACTGTATATATCTTATCAGACTGTATATATCACATCAGGCTGTATATATCACATCAGGCTGTATATATCACATCAGACTGTATATATCACATCAGACTGTATATATCACATCAGACTGTATATATCACATCAGGCTGTATATATCACATCAGACTGTATATATCACATCAGACTGTATTTATCTTATCGTACTGTATATATCATATCAGACTGTATATATCTATACTGTATATATCATATCAGACTGTATATATCTATACTGTATATATCACATCAGGCTGTATATATCACATCAGACTGTATATATCATATCAGACTGTATATATCACATCAGACTGTATATATCATATCAGACTGTATATATCTATACTGTATATATCATATCAGACTGTATATATCTATACTGTATATATCACATCAGGCTGTATATATCACATCAGACTGTATATATCATATCAGACTGTATATATCATATCAGACTGTATATATCACATCAGACTGTATATATCATATCAGACTGTATATATCTATACTGTATATATCACATCAGACTGTATATATCACATCAGACTGTATATATCACATCAGACTGTATATATATATACTGAATATATCATTTCAGGCTGTATATATCTTATCAGACAGTATATATCGTATCAGACTGTATATATAATTTCAGACTGTATATATCACATCAGACTGTATATATCATATCAGACTGTATATATCACATCAGACTGTATATATCTTATCAGACAGTATATATAGTATCAGACTGTATATATCATATCAGACTGTATATATCATATCAGACTGTATATATCTATACTGTATATATCACATCAGACTGTATATATCTATACTGTATATATCACATCAGACTGTATATATCACACCAGGCTGTATATATCACATCAGACTGTATATATCACATCAGACTGTATATATCTTATCAGACAGTATATATCTTATCAGACTGTATATATAATTTCAGACTGTATATATCACATCAGACTGTATATATCACATCAGGCTGTATATATCACATCAGACTGTATATATCTATACTGTATATATCATTTCAGACTGTATATATCACATCAGACTGTATATATCACATCAGACTGTATATATCACATCAGACTGTATATATCATATCAGACTGTATATATCATATCAGACTGTATATGTCACATCAGACTGTATATATCATTTCAGACTGTATATATCACATCAGACTGTATATATCTTATCAGACTGTATATATCATTTCAGACTGTATATATCACATCAGACTGTATATATCTTATCAGACTGTATATATCATATCACACCTTACATTTCCAAACAGCATTACCCTCCAACCGATCCATTAACCAAAAGCACAATGTCATCTTGTGACTATTACACTGGGTCAGAACAACCCAATACACCAGAGGATAAAACACATTAATAATGTGACCAGCAGAAACAAATGAATCAAATCAAATGGTATCCGTCAAATGCTTCATAAACAACAGGTGTACAGGTATATTAACAGTGAAATGTTTTCTGATGGGCCCAACCATGCAGAGACAAATAAAATAGAGAAATAGAGAAGTAAAACAATAACAGTAATAATAAAAAATAACACAATGAACTAAGTATAACTTGTCTCTACATATATAAATTATTCAGACCCCTTTTACATTTTCCATATTTTGTTACGTTACAGCCTTATTCTAAAATGGATTAAATCATTTGTTTTGTTGGCATCAATCTATATACAATACCCCATAATGACATCACAATACCCCATAATGACATCACAATAGCCCCATAATGACATCACAATACCCCATGACGACATCACAATACCCCATAATGACATCACAATACCCCATAATGACATCACAATACCCCATAACGACATCACAATACCCCATAATGACATCACAATAGCCCCATAATGACATCACAATACCCCATAATGACATCACAATAGCCCCATAATGACATCACAATACCCAATAATGACAAAGAAAAAAATATAACGGAAATAGTGTATTTACATAAGTATTCAGATCCATTACTTAGTACTTTATTGAAGCTCCTTTACCAGTGATTACAGCCTCAAGTCTTCTTGGGTATGACACTACAAGCTTGGTACACCTGTAGTTGGGGAGTTTCTCTTCTGAGGAGCGTTTCCATGTGTTCTTTCCGACTGTGTTGTTGTTTGTAGACCATGATAGATTCTTAGTGATGTGGACACCGAGGAACTTAAAGTTCGCGACCCGCTCCACTACAGCCAGACACTGTTAATAGGGGAGTGCTCGGCCATGTGTTTCATGTAGTCCACATTGAGGGAGAGAATGTTGTCCTGGCACCACACTGCCAGGTCTCTGACTTCCTCGCTATAGGCTGTCTCATTGTCATCGGTGATCAGGCCTTCCACCGTTGTGTAATCAGCAAATGTAATAATGATCGTTGGTGAACAGGGAGTACAGGAGGGGCCTAAGCATGTACCCCTGAGGGGCCCCCGTGTTTAGAGTCTGTATGGCAGATGTGTTATTGCCTGTCCTTACCAGATGGGGGCTGACCGTTAGGTAGTCCAGGATCCAGTTGCAGAGGGAGCTGTTCATTCCCAGGTGCCTTAGCTTAGTGATTAGCTTGTAGGACACTATGGTGTTGAACGCTGAGCTGTAGTCAGTGATCATATAGCTGTTCATCTTGTTCAAGCGGGATAGGGCAGTGCGGGATAGGGCATCTCTGGATCTGTTGAGGCGGTATGTGAATTGGAGTGGGTCCAGGGTGTCTGGGATAATGGTGTTGATTTGATCCCTGACCAGCCTTTGAATTAATTGCATGGCTATAGATGTGATTGCTACAGGGCTATAGTCATTTAGAGTTACCTTGGCGTTCTTGGGCAGAGGGACTATCTGTTTGAAGGTATTACAGACTGGGTCAGGCAGAAGGTTGAAAATGTCAGTGAAGACACTTGCCAGATGGTCAGGGCATGCTCTGAGTATGCATCCTGGTAATCCATCTGGCCCTGCGGCTTTTTGAATGTTAACCTTTTTAAAGGTCTTACTCACATCAGCTACGGAGAGTGTGATCACAGTTAACCGGAACAGCTGGTGCTCTCATGCATGGTTCAGTGTTACTTGCCTCGAAGCAAGCGTAGAAAGCATTTCGCTCATCTGTTTGGGTCATGTCACTGGGAAGCTCGCCTCTGTTTGTTTATATCTGTCCTGTTTCAGTGGATAACCTGTACGTGTGATTTTTTCGTATCCCTACTCCACCTGAGAGAGAGTGGGGTCACGGCCATGGATCAGCCATTATTGACAGCGACCCTCGACCAATTAGGCTTAAGTGCCTTGCTCAAGGGCAGATGGTCTAACCTCTAGGGTATCTGCCGCCTGCATACTTGGCAGTGTGTGTGTGCGTATGCCTCTGACTCCATTGCTCTCTCTGTGGGAGGAGAGAGTCACAGAGTGGAAAGAGGGAGAGGAGGAAGGAAGCGGAGGAGAGAGTTAGAGTGGAAAGAGGGAGAGGAGGAGGGAAGGGGAGGAGAGAGTCACAGAGTGGAAAGAGGGAGAGGAGGAGGGAAGGGGAGGAGAGAGTCACAGAGTAGAGAGAGGGAGATGAGGAGGAGGAGGAGGAGGAGGGAAGGGGAGGAGAGAGTTACAGAGTGGAAAGAGGGAGAGGAGGAGGAAAGGGGAGGAGAGGAGAGAGTTACAGAGTGGAAAGAGGGGTAGGGAAGGGGAGGAGAGAGTTACAGAGTGGAAAGAGGGAGAGGAGGAGGGAAGGGGAGGAGAGGAGAGAGTTACAGAGTGGAAAGAGGGAGAGGAGGATGAGGGAAGGGGAGAAGAGAGTCACAGAGTGGAAAGAGGGAGAGGAGGAGGGAAGGGGAGGAGAGAGTCACAGAGTGGAAAGAGGGAGAGGAGGAGGAGGGAAGGGGAGGAGAGTCGCAGAGTGGAAAGAGGAAGAGGAGGAGGGAAGGGGAGGAGAGAGTCACAGTGGAAAGAGGGAGAGGAAGAGGAGGGAAGGGGAGGAGAGAGTCACAGAGTGGAAAGAGGGAGAGGAGGAGGGAAGGGGAGGAAAGAGTCACAGTGGAAAGAGGGAGAGGAAGAGGAGGGAAGGGGAGGAGAGAGTCACAAAGTGTAAAGGGGGAGAGGAGGAGGAGGGAAGGGGAGGAGAGAGTCACAGTGTGGAAAGAGGGAGAGGAGGAAGGAGCTATGGAGCGACAGAGGCGGAAGGAAGGAGGAAAGATCAACAGTGGAACGAGGCAGGGAGGGAGGGAAAGGAGGAGGAAGTAAAGAGTGAAGGAGGGAGGGAAAGAAAGTAGTGATGGGGAAAAATGTGCTATTGTTAAATATCGCAATAGTATTTTGGACAATATTATGTTGATATTTAACTCCAAGTATCGATTTGTAAGAAAACAGATATAATACAAAAAACAAGTAATTATTCAGACCCCTTCAGTATAGATATTAATAAGGTATTTGAGGTAGATACACTTAATTCAGAAAGTATTCCGACCCCTGGACTTTTTCCACATTTTGTTACGTTACAGCCTTATTCTAAAATGTATAAAATAGTTGTTTTTCCCCACATCAATCTACACACAATACCCCGTAATGACAAAGCAAAAACAGAATTCATATTTTTGGGGGTAATTTATTAAATATCAATTTACATAAGTATTCAGACCCTTTACTCAGTACGTTGTTGAAGCACCTTTGGCAGCGATTATAGCCTCTAGTCTTCTTGGGTATGACGCTACAAGCTTGGCTCACCTGTATTTGGGGAGGTTCTCACATTATTCTCTGCAGATCCTCTCAAGCTCTCTCAGGTTGGATGGGGAGCGTTGTTGCACAGCTATTTTTAGGTCTCTCCAAAGATGTTTGATCGGGTTCCAGTCCGGGCTCTGGCTGGACCACTCAAGGTCATTCAGAGAATTATCCTGAAGCCACTCCTGTGTTGTATTGGCTGTGTGTTTAGGGTCGTTGTCCTGTTGGATGATGAACCTTCATCCTAGTCTGAGCGCTCTGGAGCAGGTTTTCATCAAGGATCTCTCTGTACTTTGCCTCGATCCTGACTAGTCTCCCAGTCCCAGCCATAGAAAAACATCCTCACAGCATGATGCTGCCACCACCATACTTCACCGTAGGGATGGTGCCAGGTTTCCTCCAGATGTGACTCTTGGCATTTAGGCCAAAGAGTACAATCTTGGTTTCATCAGACCAGATAATCTTGTTTCTCATGGTCTGAGAGTCTTTAGGTGCATTTTGTCAAACTTCTAGTGGGCTGTGGTGCCTTTTACTGAGGAGAGGCTTCCATCTGACTTCTGTCTGGCCACTCTACCATGAAGACCTGATTGGTGGCGTGCTGAGGAGATGGTTGTCCTTCTGGAAGGTTCTCCCATCTCCACAGAGGAACTCTAGAGCTCTCTCAGAGTGACTATCAGGTTCTTGGTCACCTCCCCCATTGCTCAGTTTGCCCGCGCGGCCACATATAGGAAGAGTCTTGGTGGTTCCAAACTTCTTCTGTTTAACCTCTCTAGGGTATGTGGGACGCGTCCCACCTGGCCAACATCATAAAAGATTAACTTCTTGTGAATCCAACCACGGTGTCAGATTTCAAAAATGCTTTACGGCGAAAGCATGCCTTACAATTATTTGAGAACATAGCCCAGCAGACAAATCATTACAAACAGTAACCAGCCAAGTAGAAGAGTTACACAAGTCAGATAAAATTAATCCCTTACCTTTGATGATCTTCATATGTGTGCACATATGTGTGCACTCAGAAGACATTCATTTATTCAATAAATGTTCCTTTTGTTCGATAAATTCTCTCTTTATATCCAAAACCTCAGTTTTGTTTGCACGTTTCCTTCAGGAATCCACAGGCTCAAATGTAGTCACAACAGGCGGACATTTTTTTTTTCTCCAAAAAGTTCATATAAACATGTCAAACAATGTTTATATTCAATCCTCAGGTTGTTTTTAGCCTAAATTATCTATAATATTTCAACCGAACAATAACGTCGTCAGTATAAAAGGTAAACAAGAAAGACACTCTCTGGTCGCGCGCATGAAAAAGCTCTGTGACACAGCAGGGTCCACTCATTCAGACTGCTCTTACTCCCTCATTTTTCAGAATACAAGCCTGAAACAATTTCTAAAGACTGTAGACATCTACTGGAAGGAACTGCAATTTGAGTCCTTAGTCAATGGATTCGGTAATGGCATTGAATAGAAAACTACAAACAAACAAAAATTCCTACTTCCTGAATGGATTTTTCTCAGGTTTTCACCTGCCAAATCAGTTCTGTTACACTCACAGACATTCTTTCAACAGTTTTGGAAACCTTATAGTGTTTTATATTCAAATCTACTAATTACATGCATATCCTATGTTCTGGGCCCGAGTAGAAGGCAGTCTAATTTGGGCATGCTTTTCATCTAAAATTCCAAATGCTGCCCCCTACCCTAGAGAAGTTAAGAATGACAGAGACAACTGTGTTCTTGGGGACCTTCAAAGATGCATAATTGTTTTGGTACCCTTCCCCAGATCTGTGCCTTGACACAATCCTGTTTCAGAGTTCTACGGACAATTCCTTCGACCTCATGTCAGGGTTTTTGCTCTGACATGCACTGTTCACTGTGGGACCTTATATAGACAGGTGTGTGCCTTTTCAAATCATTTCCAATCAATTGAATTTACCACAGGTGGACTCCAATCAAGTTGTAGAAACATTGCATGGATGATCAATGGAAACAGGATTCACCTGAGCTCAATTTCGATTCTTATAGCAAAGGGTCTGAATACTTATGTAAATAGGGTATATCTGTTTTTAAGTTTTATTAATTTGAAACTATTTCTGAAAACCAGTTTGAGTGTCATTATGGGGTATTGTGATGTCATTATGGGGTATTGTGATGTCATTATGGGGTATTGTGATGTCATTATGGGGTATTGTGTGTAGATTTCTGAGTATTTTTTTATATACATAATCCATTTTAGAACAAGGCTGTAATGTAACAAAATGTGGAAAAAGTCAAAGGGTCTGAAAACTTTGCGAAGGCACTGTATACATTTATTGGTAGCATTAGCTGGCTCTATTTGGCTGTACCTGTGCCAAAACTACGATATTTTTAATCCTATAGTTTTTTCTCCAGAAATGTTTTAAAATAGTGATAGAAACATGTTTTAAGCACTTTTATTTCTGATCAAAACAAATGTTCTCATGATCTCTCGTGTCTCTCTGCAGCAGACACATAGTTATAGAATCGTGAGAATTGCAATACATACCGTATTGGCACCTAGGTATTGTGATAATATTGTATTGTGAGGTCCCTGCCCTAAAAGAAAGGAGTGGGTCGTCTCATGTCATCCACGCCGTGGAGGCAATTTGGCAACATAAATTACCCAGACCTCTCACTGTTTCTGCTGTCATGGCGATGGAATGGAGCCATCTATTACTCTATTGTTACTTGTCAGGACGCTAGCTGCACCGCGTGACAGTGAACTGGGTGGGTGTCTGTCTGCATGTGTGTGTGCAGGATGTTAACTCTCTCTTGTCTCTCTATATCTGGTCCCTCTCTCTCTCTTCTCTCTTTTGCCTCTCTCTCTGATCACAATTCAATTCAAGGGGCTTGGGAAGCATGGGAAACATGTGTTAACATTGCCAAAGCAAGTGAGGTAGATAATATACAAAAGTGAAACTAAAGTGAAATAAACAATAAAAATGAACAGTAAACATTACACATAAAGAAGTTTCAAAACAATAAAGACATTACAAATGTCATATGATATATATATATACACAGTGTTGTAACAATGTACAAATGGTTAAAGTACACAAGGGAAAATAAATAAGCATAAATATGGGTTGTATTTACAATGGTGTTTGTTCTTCACTGGTTGCCCTTTTCTTGTGGCAACAGGTCACAAATATTGCTGCTGTGATGGCACACTGTGGAATTTCACCCAGTAGATATGGGAGTTTATCAAAATTTGATTTGTTTTCGAATTCTTTGTGGATCTGTGTAATCTGAGGGAAATATGTCTCTCTAATATGGTCATACATTGGGCAGGAGGTTAGGAAGTGCAGCTCAGTTTCCACCTCATTTTGTGGGCAGTGAGCACATAGCCTGTCTTCTCTTGAGAGCCATGTCTGCCTATGGCGGCCTTTCTCAATAGCAAAGCTATGCTCACTAAGTCTGTCATAGTCAAAGCTTTACTTAAGTTTGGGTCAGTCACAGTGGTCAGGTATTCTGCCACTGTGTACTCTCTGTTTAGGGCCAAATAGCATTCTAGTTTGGTCTGTTTTTTTTGTTAATTCTTTCCAATGTGTCAAGTAATTCTCTTTTTGTTTTATCATGATTTGGTTGGGTCTAATTGTGCTGCTGTCCTGGGGCTCTGTGGGGTGTGTTTGTGTTTTTGAATAGAGCCCCAGGACCAGCTTGCTTAGGGGACTCTTCTCCAGGTTCATCTCTCTGTAGGTGATGGCTTTGTTATGGAAGGTTTGGGAATCACGTCCTTTCAGGTGGTTGTAGAATTTAACGGCTCTTTTCTGGATTTTGATCATTAGTGGGTATTGGCCTAATTCTGCTCTGCATGCATTATTAGGTGTTCTACGTTGTACACAGAGGATATTTTTGCAGAATTCTGCATGCAGAGTCTCAATTTGGTGTTTGTCCCATTTTGTGAAGACTTGGTTGGTGAGCGGACCCCAGACCTCACAACCACAAAGGGCAATGGGCTCTATGACTGAATCAAGTATTTTTAGCCAGATCCTAATTGGTATGTTGAAATGTATGTTCCTTTTGATGGCATAGAATGCCCTTCTTGCCTTGTCTCTCAGATCGTTCACAGCTTTGTGGAAGTTACCTGTGGCGCTGATGTTTAGTCCAAAGTATGTATAGTTTTTTGTGTGCTCTAGGGATGGAATTTGTATTTGTGGTCCTGGCGACTGGACCTTTTTTGGAACACCATTATTTTGGTCTTACTGAGATTTACTGTCAGGGGCCAGGTTAGGCAGAAAATCTAGGTGCTGCTGTAGGCCCTCCTTGGTTGGTGACAGAAGCACCAGATCATCAGCAAACAGTAGACATTTGACTTCGGACTCTAGTAGGGTGAGGCCGGGTGCTGCAGACTTTTCTAGTCCCCGCGCCAATTCGTTGATATATATGTTGAAGAGGGTGGGGCTTAAGCTGCATCCCTGTCTCACCCCACAACCCTGTGTGAAGAAATGTGTGTTTTTTGCTAATTTTAACCGCACACTTGTTGTTTGTGTACATGGATTTTATAATGTCGTATGTTTTACCCCCAACACCACTTTCCATCAATTTGTATAGCAGATCCTCCTGCCAAATTGAGTCAAATTAATTTGGTAAAAAGCCAATTTGACATTTGCTCAGTACATTGTTTTCATTGAGGAAATGTACGAGTCTGCTGTTAATGATAATGCAGAGGGTTTTCCCAAGGTTGCTGTTGACGCATATTCCACGGAAGTTATTGGGGTCAAATTTGTTCTCTCTCTCTCTCTCTCGCTCTCTCTCTCTCTCTCATATTGTGTAAGAAATTCATAAAGCACAGATGGAACTCAGGTGGTTAAAAAGATTTTGACTGTATATCCCTCAACCTCGTGTCTATTTGTGTGTCTTGCCCTTCAATGACTGGCTGTGGGTTTTATGACAAAACAGTACACTTAGACTTTTTTTGCTATTTACCTCTTCCTCTCCTCTCTCTCCTTCAGTCCTCTCTCTCCCTCCTTCCTCTCTGTATCTCTCTCACCCCCCCACACACACACTCTCTCTCTCTCTCTCTCTTTCTCTCTCTTTTCATTGCCTCTCTCTATATTCCCCTTGTCTTTGCTATATTCCTCCCTTCCCACAGGGTTGGGCTCAATTCAGAATTAAATTCAGAATGCCTAATAAATTCTTGATTTTGAATTGAAGTAGTAAACAGAATTTAAACATAAATTTGTATTAAGGGAAATATAATTGAATGCAATGATCTCCAAATGCTTCTTCTATTCTATATTAGGTATAGTCTATACAAATATACAGTTGAAGTCGGCAGTTAACTTACACTTAGCTTGCAGTCATTAAAACTTGTTTTTCAACCACTCCACAAATTTCTTGTTAACGAACTATAGTTTTGGAAAGTTGGTTAGGACATCTACTTTGTGCATGACACAAGTAATTGTTCCAACAGTTGTTTGCAGACATGATTTCCCTTGTAATTGACTGTATCACAATTCTAGTGGGTCAAAAGTTTACATACACTAAGTTGACTGCCTTTAAACAGATTGGAAAATTCCAGAAGATTATGTAATGTCTTTAGAAGCTTCTAATAGGCTAATTGACATAATTTGAGTCTATTGGAGGTGTACCTGTGGATGTATTTCAAGGCCTACCTTCAAACTCAGTGCCTCTTTGCTTGACATCACAGGAAAATCAAAATAAATCAGTCAAAACTTTTAAAAAAAAAATGTAGACATCCACAGGTCTGGTTCATCCTTGGGAGCAATTTCCAAATGCCTGAAGGTACCACGTTCATCAGGACAAACAATTGTATGCAAGTATAAACACCATGGGACCACGTAGTCATCATATCGCTCAGGAAGGAGACGCGTTCTGTCTGCTAGAGATGGATGTACTTTGGTGCGAAAAGTGGAAACTAGCCAGAACAACAGCAAAGGACCTTGTGAAGATGCTGGAGGAAACAGGTGGAGGAAATAGGTACAAAACTATCTATATCCACAATAAAACGAGTCCTATATCGACATAACCTGAAAGGTCGCTCAGCAAGGAAGAAGCCACTGCTCCAAAACCGCCACAAAAAAAGCCAGACTACAGTTTGCAACTGCACATGAGGACAAAAATCGCACTTTTTGAAGAAATGTCCTCTGGTCTGATGAAACAAAAATAGAAATGTTTGGCCTTAATGACCATTCTTATCTTTGGAGAAAAAGGGGGAGGCTTGCAAGCCGAATAACACCATCCCAACCGTGAAGCAAGGGGGTGGCAGCATCATGTTGTGGGGGTGCATTGCTGCAGGAGGGACTGGTGCATTTCACAAAATTGATGGCATCATGAGGTGGAAAATTAAGTGGATATATTGAAGCAACATCTCAAGACATCAGTCAGGAAGTTAAAGCTTGGTTGCAAATGGGTTTTCCAAATGGACAATGACCCCAAGCATACTTCCAAAGTTGTGGCAAAATGGCTTAAGGACAACAAAGTCAAGGTATTGGAGTGGCCATCACAAAGCCCTGACCTCAATCCTCCTTTGTGGGCAGAACTGAAAAGATGTGTGTGTGCAAGGAGGCCTACAAACCTGACTCAGTTACACCAGCTCTGTCAGGAGGAATGGGCCAAAATTCACCAACTTATTATGGGAAGCTTGTGGAAGGCTACCCAAAACGTTTGACCCAAGTTAAACAATTCAAAGGCAATGCTACCAAATACTAATTGAGTGTATGTAAACTTTTGACCCAATGAGAATGTGGTGAAATAAATAAATAATCCTCTCAACTATTATTCTGACATTTCACATTCTTAAAATAGAGTGGTGATCCTAACTGACCTAAAACAGGGATTGTTTTAATAGGATTAAATGTCAGGAATTGTGAAAAACTGAGTTTAAATGAATTTAAATGAAAGGTGTATGTAAACTTCCGTCTTCAACTGTACATCATGTCCAAAACATCAAACATGTCATTATGTACATACATATAAAACTGTTGATAATCAGGACAAACTTAAAATTGATGATCAAGGAAAACAAAACCTGTATGTGGATATTCTAAGTTATTACATTTAATTTATCAATATGGGGGGAAAATACTACATGTCCCAGAATGCATTAGTTCCCATTTTCAAAATCAACACAAAATGGCTGCCCTGTCACAACAAGCTTAGAGATGTGATGTGGTTGATGCTTCTTACCACCCTCAAATTCACTAAGAGGGTTTTGGATGCAAGGACTTTTGGGCCCAATTGCTCTGTCATTACAAAACTCAATGCGGTCTAATATAATGGCATTGGTTGTCGAGAAAATATAATTGGCTATTGTAAGCGCTTAGGTCAAAAGTGTATGTGAATATTGTTTCCGGAGAAAAGTGACATAAACTTTGGTATCTGGAAGTTGTGACCTGTCAGAGTCAATGAAACTCTCATGTTCTACGACTGACTGGAATATCTTTGAATTCCACTGAATTAAAAATGATATTTCCTGTCACTCAAACTAAAAAAAAAGTCAGAATCTACGTCCTGTGGGGTGTGGCCAATTCAATTTTGAATTTCAACTCATGAGTTGAATGGGAGTCAATTCCAAAAATTCTGAATTGAACGCAACACTGCTATATAGTGCATTATGGGCCCTGGCCAGAAGTAGCGTACTATATAGGACATAGGTTTCCATTTGGAACAGACATATATATATATATATATATATATATACATATTTATTTACATATATATCTATATTTTAATCCTCTTATTATGTTACAGGTACATTTGACCCATTTCCGCGTTTGAGTTGCCGAAAATACTAGTTAAGCTCTTTTTTCTCTCTCCATGAAATTAAATAACTTTTCCTCATTTAGGGTCATGAACCTAACTTTAAGATGCGGACACACTGATGTGTTGTGAAATGTCTGTGTAGATTTTATATACAAACATGGATGTTGTGGGTCCTTTTGACCCGGAGTTTTTCATGTGTATAGATCTTTGCATAGGTCCAAAATAAACAAGTGTCTCTGATGTATTTTTGTTTTGACTGCTTCTGGATGCACTTTTATAATTACGTTTTGGTGAAAGTGAGCTTTCCCAAGCTTTCTCTTTTTCAGTGCTAAGCAGCAGATCTCTGACACTCAAAAAAATAAGCTCCAAACAGAAAATGCTTGTTTGTGAGAAAGGAAATATGTTTAACAAAATAGTTAAATATATTGTTTTCAAATCAAATGTTGTTGTATTTCTTCTTTCTGAAATGTCTGACAAGACCAAATCAAGTTTTGGCTTTTTTTACTTTGACTATCTTGAGTGTGTTTAAATTAAACTGTGTTGGTCAATCTGACCCATAACACAATGGATGTAGTTTTTTTCTCTCAGCAATGCACAAGGGTTAATGTCACTCCTGGGATGATGGAAATTAAAAATGAAAATCCTTGCATCATAAATCCTCAATCTCCAGTTCCCAGCTACAGTACAAAGGACTTCTGTAATGACTAGGATTTATGGTTCAGGTATACATCACAAAGTCATATAACTTGTATTCTGGCACAGGACATTGCTAGTCTCTTCCCTAGAGGATTGGGGATTTAACATGAGGATATTGGATGTAAAATATGTTTAGCTCTGGCCAAAAAGTATTGTCATTTCAGATTCACCCTATATGACCCTGCAATGTCAGTTAAGGGTGAACTGTCCCTTTAATAGTATCTTTCCTCCTGTAATGTGGGTGAACTGTCCCTTTAACAGTATCTTTCCTCCTGTAATGTGGGTGAACTGTCCCTTTAACAGTGTATCTCTCCTCCTGTAATATGGGTGTACTGTCTCTTTAACAGTGTATCTTTCCTCCTGTAATATGGGTGTACTGTCTCTTTAACAGTGTATCTCTCCTCCTGTAATATGGGTGAACTGTCCCTTTAACAGTGTATCTTCCTCCTGTAATGTGAGTGAACTATCCCTTTAACAGTGTATCTTCCTCCTGTAATGTGGGTGAACTATCCCTTTAACAGTGTATCTCGGCTCCTGTAATATGGGTGAACTGTCCCTTTAACAGTTTATCTCGGCTCCTGTAATATGGGTGAACTATCCCTTTAACAGTGTATCTCGGCTCCTGTAATGTGGGTGAACTATCCCTTTAACAGTGTATCTCGGCTCCTGTAATGTGGGTGAAACGTCCCTTTAACAGTGTATCTTTCCTCCTGTAATATGGGTGAACTATCCCTTTAACAGTGTATCTCTCCTCCTGTAATGTGGGTGAACTATCCCTTTAACAGTGTATCTCGGCTCCTGTAATGTGGGTGAACTGTCCCTTTAACAGTGTATCTTTCCTCCTGTAATATGGCTGAACTATCCCTTTAACCTCTTGCTTCTACCCTCTACTTTTTTGAACATTCTGTTAAAAATCGCGCAACATTTCAGCGCCCTGCTACTCATGCCAGGAATATAGTATATGCATTTGCTTAGTCTGTGTGGATAGAAAACACTCAGACGTTTATAAAACTGGTTAAATCACTGCTGTGGCTTTACCAGAACGGCATTTACATCGAAAAGCACAGGAAAAACTGATCACTGAAAATGGAAAAATATATTGCTGCGCTACTTGAACCCATTGATAAAGGTGAACCACAATTAATTGGCTGAGGTTGCAGTACCTACAGCTTCCACACGGTGTCTAGAGTCTTGTCATTTGCCTACGAGTTTTTTCTTGGTCAAACACATGCAAGGCAGCGCATTTCTTCAGGTCTAGGACCGGATATTTTGGTTGAGTTTCTAGCCGGACATTTTTCCAGACGGACAGCTAATGATTTTTACATCGCCTCCTGATGAATTTTATCGCTTATTAACGTTTACTAATACCTAAAGTTGCATTACAAAAGTATTTCGAAGTGTTTTGTGAAAGTTTATCATCGACTTTTTGAATTAAAAAAAATGACGTTACGTTATGAAACACTGTTTTTTTCGTTTATCACACAGTCTACATATAACGATATCTAGGCTATATATGGACCGATTTAATCGAAAAAAAGACCCAATAGTGTTTATGGGACATCTAGGAGTGCCAACAAAGAAGATGGTGAAAGGTAATGAATGTTTTCTATTTTATTGTGCGGTTTGTGTAGCGCCGAATATGCTAATTATTTTGTTTACATCCCCTGCGGGTCTTTTGTGTTGTAGTGTATTGTTACATGCTATCAGATAATAGCTTCTCATGCTTTCGCCGAAAAGCATTTTAAAAATCTGACTTGTTGCCTGGATTCACAACGAGTGTAGCTTTAATTCAATACCCTGCATGTGTATTTTAATGAACGTTTGAGTTTTAACTAATACTATTAGCATTTAGCGTAGCGCATTTGCATTTCCAGAGCTCTAGTTGGGACGCAAGCGTCCCGAGTAGAAGCAAGAGGTTAACAGTGTATCTCTCCTCCTGTAATTTGGGTGAACTATCCCTTTAACAGTGTATCTTTCCTCCTGTAATATGGGTGAACTGTCCCTTTAACAGTGTATCTCTCCTCCTGTAATGTGGGTGAACTGTCCCTTTAACAGTGTATCTCTCCTCCTGTAATGTGGGTGAACTATCCCTTTAACAGTGTATCGTTCCTCCTGTAGTGTGGGTGAGCTGTCCCTTTAAATCCAAACCAATGTTATCTTTTGAACTATGCATCTACTATCTCTCCTTGTAATGTGGGTGAACTGACAGAGATGGCGCTGCAGTGGATAGCAGCTGTTTTACGGGCTTGCAATTTTTGTTATTTAATTTCTTTTATATGCTAATCATAGTCTTCTTTGTAGATAATATAGCTACCATCATTTTTTTATGACCGAAAACAGCTTCCGGATATCAGAACAGCGATTACTAACCTCAATTTGGACAAACATTTCTAATTCAAAAAGTTGGCAGCTCTGGACGTTCTGCTTTCTCTGGAAGAGAAGCCCTGATCTCCGGGACTCAAAAGAGAAAGCCGCGGTGAAAGAGACGCATGCGAGTCGGAACCCTGGTCAGACGTGTAATCACTGGAGAACAAACTGGATAGGAGCTCCTATCCTACCTGAAAAAACTGTAATATCCTATGTTTCTCAAGAGTAGTGGCTGAACGAGTACATGGACATGCGTCTCAATGGTTTTTCTATGCATCGTCAATACCGGACAGCAGATTGAGTAAGATGAAGGGAGGAGGAGTTTGTCGCTTTGTTAAAAACAGCTAGTGCACGATCTCTAATGTTAAAAAGTTTAGAGTTTTTTTGCTTGACTGAGTTATAATACCGCATGATAAGTTGCACACCATAATATTTACTTTCATTTATATTTTTCGTAGATGTCCATTTACCACAACAAACCGATGCTGGCACTAAGACCACACTCAATGAGCTGTGTAGGGCCATAAGCAAACAAGTTAATGCACATTCAGAGGCGGTGTTTCTCGTGGCTGGTGATTTTAATACGAGGAAACTGACATCCGTTTTACCACATTTTTACCAGCACATCACCTGTGCAAATAGAGGTGACAAAACTCTAGATCACCTTTATTCCACACACAGAAACACGTACAAGGCCCTCCATTTGGAAATTCTGACCATAGCTCTATCCTCCTACTTCCTGCTTACAAGCAAAAACTCAAACAGGAAGTACCAGTGACGTGCTCAATACTGAAGTGGTCTGATGAAGCGGGTGCTAAGCTACAGGACTGGTTCGATAGCACAGATTGGAATATGTTCCGAGATTCATACGATGACATTGGGGAGTTTTACCACAGCAGTCACCGGCTTCATTAATATCTGTATGGGCGACTTTGTCCCCACAGTGACCATAACCCCCGACTCCAGCCACCCATAGACTGTTCTCTCTACTACCCCACGGCAAGCGGTACCAGTGCTTCAAGTCTGGAACCAACTGGACCCTGAACAGCTTCTACCCCCAAGCCATTAGACTGCTAAACAAGACTGCTAAACAAGACTGCTAGACAAGACTGCCAGACAAGACTGCCAGACAAGACTGCCAGACAAGACTGCCAAAAAAGACTGCTAAACAAGACTGCCAAACAAGACTGCTAGACAAGACTGCTAAACAAGACTGCTAGACAAGACTGATAGACACGACTGCTAGACAAGACTGCCAGACAAGACTGCCAGACAAGACTGCCAAACAAGACTGCTAGACAAGACTGCTAAACAAGACTGCCAAACAAGACTGCTAAACAAGACTGCTAGACAAGACTGCCAAACAAGACTGCCAAACAAGACTACTAGACAAGACTGCCGGACAAGACTGCCGACAAGACTGCTAAACAAGACTGCCAAACAAGACTGCTAGACAAGACTGCTATACAAGACTGCCAAACAAGACTGCTAGACAAGACTGCTAAACAAGACTGCCAAACAAGACTGCCAGACAAGCCTGCTAAATAGCTAATCAAATGGCTAACTGGACCACCTGCATTGACCCTTTATTTTTATATTTGATTTCACCTTTATTTAACCAGGTAGACTAGTTGAGAACACCTTTATTTAACCAGGTAGACTAGTTGAGAACACCTTTATTTAACCAGGTAGACTAGTTGAGAACACCTTTATTTAACCAGGTAGGCTAGTTGAGAACACCTTTTGAGAACACCTTTATTTAACCAGGTAGACTAGTTGAGAACACCTTTATTTAACCAGGTAGGCTAGTTGAGAACACCTTTATTTAACCAGGTAGACTAGTTGAGAACACCTTTATTTAACCAGGTAGACTAGTTGAGAACACCTTTATTTAACCAGGTAGACTAGTTGAGAACACCTTTATTTAACCAGGTAGACTAGTTGAGAACACCTTTATTTAACCAGGTAGACTAGTTGAGAACACCTTTATTTAACCAGGTAGACTAGTTGAGAACACCTTTATTTAACCAGGTAGGCTAGTTGAGAACACCTTTATTTAACCAGGTAGACTAGTTGAGAACACCTTTATTTAACCAGGTAGACTAGTTGAGAACACCTTTATTTAACCAGGTAGGCTAGTTGAGAACACCTTTATTTAACCAGGTAACACCTTTATTTAACCAGGTAGACTAGTTGAGAACACCTTTATTTAACCAGGTAGACTAGTTGAGAACACCTTTATTTAACCAGGTAGACTTTGAAACACCTTTATTTAACCAGGTAGGCTAGTTGAGAACACCTTTATTTAACCAGGTAGACTAGTTGAGAACACCTTTATTTAACCAGGTAGGCTAGTTGAGAACACCTTTATTTAACCAGGTAGACTAGTTGAGAACACCTTTATTTAACCAGGTAGGCTAGTTGAGAACACCTTT
Organism: Oncorhynchus nerka; assembly: GCF_034236695.1. Classification (NCBI taxonomy): domain Eukaryota; kingdom Metazoa; phylum Chordata; class Actinopteri; order Salmoniformes; family Salmonidae; genus Oncorhynchus; species Oncorhynchus nerka. Next base: position 8,494,338 of record NC_088408.1, on the reverse strand, counting down.
ATTTAACCAGGTAGACTAGTTGAGAACACCTTTATTTAACCAGGTAGACTAGTTGAGAAAACCTTTATTTAACCAGGTAGGCTAGTTGAGAACACCTTTATTTAACCAGGTAGACTAGTTGAGAACACCTTTATTTAACCAGGTAGACTAGTTGAGAACAAGTTCTCATTTACAACTGCCGTCTGGCCAAGATAAAACAAAGCAGTTCGACAAATACAACGACACAGAGTTACACATTGAGTAAACAATAAACAAGTCAATAACATAGTAGAAAAAAAAGAATCTATATACATTGTGTGCAAAAGGCATGAGGAGGTAGGCAATAAATAGGCCATAGTAGTGAATAATTACAATTTAGCAGATTAACACTGGAGTGATAAATTATCAGATGAACATGTGCAGGTAGAGATACTGGTGTGCAAAAGAGAAGAAAAGTAAATGAAATAAAAACAGTATGGGGATGAGGTAGGTAAATTGGGTGGGCTATATACCGATGGACAGCTCCAGTGATCGGTTAGCTGCTCAGATAGTAGATGTTTAAGGTTGGTGAGGGAGATAAAAGTCTCCAACTTCAGAGATTTTTGTAATTCGTTCCAGTCACAGGCAGCAGAGAACTGGAACGAAAGGCGGCCAAATGAGGTTTTGGCTTTAGGGATGATCAGTGAGATACACCTGCTGGAGCGCGTGCTACGGGTGGGTGTTGCCATCGTGACCAGTGAACTGACTCTACGCAAACACACTGGACTCTACCCACGCACTGGACTTTACCCACACACTGGACTCTACCCACACACTGGGCTCTACCCACACACTGGACTCTACCCACACACTGGACTCTACCCAACACACTGGACTCTACCCAACACACTAGACTCTACCCACACACCGGACTCTACCCACACACCGGACTCTACCCACACACCGGACTCTACCCACACACCGGAGTCTACCCACACACCGGACTCTACCCACACACTGGACTCAACCCATACACTTGCAAATACTGTACTGGTACTCCCTGTATATAGCTGTGTATTTACCTGGTACCCCTCCACATGGACTCTGTACTGGTACTCCCTGTATATAGCCGTGTTATTACCTGGTACCCCTGCACATCGACTCAGTACAGGTACTTCCTGTATATAGCCATGTTATTTTTTACGAGTTATTGTAATTTGTTGTTCACTGTGTATTCCTCTTGTCACTATTTGTATTGTATATTTTTGTATTTTTTTGTCCTTCATCTTTCTCTCTGCATTGTTGGAAAAGGACCCATCAGTAAACATTTCACTGTTAGTCTCCACCTGTTGTTTACCAAGCATTTCACTGTTAGTCTCCACCTGTTGTTTACCAAGCATTTCACTGTTAGTCTCCACCTGTTGTTTACCAAACATTTCACTGTTAGTCTACACCTGTTGTTTACCAAGCATTTCACTGTTAGTCTACACCTGTTGTTTACCAAGCATTTCACTGTTAGTCTCCACCTGTTGTTTACCAAACATTTCACTGTTAGTCTACACCTGTTGTTTACCAAGCATTTCACTGTTAGTCTACACCTGTTGTTTACCAAGCATTTCACTGTTAGTCTACACCTGTTGTTTACCAAGCATTTCACTGTTAGTCTCCACCTGTTGTTTACTAATGTAACGGCGTTCTTCGCTTGTAGAAAGAGAGTCGGACCGAAATGCAGCGTAGTGGTTACTCATGACTTTAATGAACAAAGTGACACATGAAATAACTATACAAATACAAAAACAACAAACGGAACGTGAAACTTATTACAGCCTATCTGGTGAACACTACACAGAGACAGGAACAATCACCCACGAAATACAAAGCGAAACCCAGGCTACCTAAAACGGTTCCCAATCAGAGACAACTAGAATCACCTGACTCTGATTGAGAACCGCCTCAGGCAGCCAAGCCTATGCAACACCCCTACTCAGCCGTAATCCCAATAATTACAAAAAAAAAACAATACGAACCACAACATATAAACCCATGTCACACCCTGGCCTGACCAAACAATTAACGAAAACACAATACAATGACCAAGGCGTGACAACTAAGCATTTCACTTCACACAAATGTGATTTTAGTATTTGATTGAACTATCATTTTAACTTCAAACTTGAATAACTATTTAATGTTGATTTAACTATCGTTTAACTATATCAATGAGAGACCCCTGACAGTTTCTCTCTCCCCTCCTCCCCTCTGCCAGACGGACTGCTCCAGCGACAGTGAGGACAACTTCATCATGTTATATACAGTATGTGAACTGTAATGGCGGTGAACTAATATTTACAGTGTTGGTCTCTTTCAGACGGACTGCTCCAGCGACAGCGAGAGTGAAGATAACTTCATAGTGATCCCACCCAGAGACCATCTGGGTCTGGCCATCTTCTCCATGCTCTGCTGCTTCTGGCCCCTGGGCATCGCTGCTTTCTACTTCTCCCAGGGGGTAAGCAGGACACACACACTAACATACACACACTAACACACACACACTGTATTCAGCACCCTTCCTGGAGTTACAGTTTCCTTTTTAGCACTTTGGTACTATATTCACAAGCAGGACACACAGACACAGACACACACACACACAGGCACACACACACACACAGACACACACACAGACACACATACACACACACACACAGACACACACACACACACAGATACACACACACACACAGACACACCACAGACACACATACACACGCACACACACATACACACACACACACACACATACACACACAGACACACACACACACACACACACACACACACAGACACACACACACACACACACACACACACACACACACACACACACACACACATAACATACACACACTGTATTCACCACCCTTGCTGAGGTTACAGTTTCCTTTTTAGCACTTTGGTACTATATTCACAAGTGTGCAGTGAATTTTCAAAACTCTCAGTACAAAAAAACTACCTTCAAAACCTTTGATTTTACATGAACAAAATTTTGGTCGATATCGTTCACAACCATTGATCCAAAATATACGTTTACTGTGAAATAGAATCAGTACATTGGTTTAATCACCGAAAGACTACATCATTGAACTAAATAGAGAAGATTTCATTAACAACAACTTAATCTATTAACAAATCCAATGTTTCTATATTGTCCTTTGAATGTAGTGTGCTACAATACTGTAAATTACAGTACATTACACTGGTTTCACATTAGGTAATACACTGAACATCTGTAATGGCCTATATTACAGTATTACAGTACATTACACTGGTTTCACATTAGGTAATACACTGAACATCTGTAATGGCCTATATTACAGTATTACAGTACATTACACTGGTTTCACATTAGGTAATACACTGAACATCTGTAATGGCCTATATTACAGTATTACAGTACATTACACTGGTTTCACATTAGGTAATACACTGAACATCTGTAATGGCCTATATTACAGTATTACAGTATATTACACTGTTTTCACATTAGGTAATACACTGAACATCTGTAATGGCCTATATTACAGTATTACAGTACATTACACTGGTTTCACATTAGGTAATACACTGAACATCTGTAATGGCCTATATTACAGTATTACAGTACATTACACTGGTTTCACATTAGGTAATACACTGAACATCTGTAATGGCCTATATTACAGTATTACAGTACATTACACTGGTTTCACATTAGGTAATACACTGAACATCAACATTCCATAATTGAGGACATATTTCACAATGTAATCCAATTATAGAAATCATTTTTAGCAGGCAGTAGTTTGCATCAAGCCTGTCTTGAGTACTTGGCCATAGGTTCTGGTCTAAATCTGTGGGGGTGGAATCGTTTAGCACAGCGAATCCAATCCTGAAATAGGTCTTGATTGAAATCATTGCATCCCTCGTCCATGGCCTGAAGGAGGGTGTCACGCTCATGGGAATGGCAATCATACATATTCCACCTGTACTGTAATCGTGTATTGTATTTTAAAGTTTTGTATTGTACTTATGTATTGTAGTGGCCATGTACATGGCTCAGTTCATAACAGCATGGCACTCCAGAGTTGTGGGTTCAATTCCCATTGGGGTCTCATACCAAAATGCTTGGACTGTTGTCACTTTGGATTAAAGTGGCTGCTACGTAAATTACATATATTACAGTACTGTAATGGCCTATATTACAGTATTACAGTACTGTAATGGCCTATATTACAGTATTACAGGACTGTAATGGCCTATATTACAGTATTACAGGACTGTAATGGCCTATATTACAGTATTACAGGACTGTAATGGCCTATATTACAGTATTACAGGACTGTAATGGCCTATATTACAGTATTACAGGACTGTAATGGCCTATATTACAGTATTACAGGACTGTAATGGCCTATATTACAGTATTAGAGGACTGTAATGGCCTATATTACAGTATTACAGGACTGTAATGGCCTATATTACAGTATTACAGTACTGTAATGGCCTATATTACAGTATTACAGGACTGTAATAGCCTATATTACAGTATTACAGGACTGTAATGGCCTATATTACAGTATTACAGGACTGTAATGGCCTATATTACAGTATTACAGGACTGTAATGGCCTATATTACAGTATTACAGGACTGTAATGGCCTATATTACAGTATTACAGGACTGTAATGGCCTATATTACAGTATTACAGGACTGTAATGGCCTATATTACAGTATTACAGGACTGTAATGGCCTATATTACAGTATTACAGGACTGTAATGGACTATATTACAGTATTACAGGACTGTAATGGCCTATATTACAATATTACTGGACTGTATTGGCCTATTTTATGGTATTAGAGGACTGTATTGGCCAACTCAATTTTAGTAAAGCATACTTCTTATATTTCTACTTTACATACATACATTTTCATTATGTAGTTCTCAAAATCTATCTGCGATTTTTTTAGAATTCAAGGCACACTTAACCAGCATGGCTACCACAGCATTCTGCAGTGATACGCCATCCCATCTGGTTTGTGCTGGGTGGAACTATCATTTGTTTTTCAACAGGACAATGACCCAACGCACCTCTGGTCTGTGTTTGGCCTATTTGACCAAGAAGGAGAGTGATGGAGTGCTGCATCAGATGATCTGGCTTCCACAATCACCCAAACTCAACCCAATTGAGATGGTTTGGGATGAGTTGGACCGCCGAGTGAAGGAAAAGCAGTCAACAAGTGCTCAGAATATGTGGGAACTCTTTCAAGACTGTTTGAAAAGCATTCCAGGTGAAGCTGGTTGAGAGTGTGCAAAGCTGTCAAAGGCAAAGGGTGGCTACTTTGAAGAATCTAAAATCCCAAATATATTTTGATTTGTTTAATGATTCCATATGTGTTATTTCATAGTTTTGATGTCTTCACTATTATTCTACAATATAAAAATAAAGAAAACTCTTGAGGTGTTTCCAAACGTTTGATTGTTACTGTAGGTATTCCTATTGTTCAGGTGGGTGAGGGCAATGTGGAGTGCAATTGAGATTGCATCATCTGTGGATCTGTTGGTGCGTTATGTAAATTGAAATGTTCTAAGGTGACTGGGATGATCGTGTTGATGTGAGCCATGACCAGCCTTTCAAAGCATTTCATGGCTATAGATGTGAGTGCTACGGGGGCGATAGTCATTTAGGCAGGTTACCTTGGTGTTCTTGGGCACGGGGACAATGGTGGGCTGCTTGAAACAAGTTGGTATTATACATATTACAGGGATAGGTTGAAAATGTAATTGAAGACACTTGCCAGCTGGTCAGCGCATGCTCTGAGTATGTGTCCTGGTATTCTGTCTGGCCCCGCGGCCTTTGCGAATGTTAACCTGTTTAAAGGTCTTACCGCGTGATCACAGAGCCATCTGGAACAGCTGGTGCTCTCATGCATGGTTCAGTATTGTTTGCTTCGTTTAGCTTGTCTGGTAATTTTGCATGGCTGGGCAGCTCGCCGCTGGATTTCCTTTTGTAAGCTGGGATAATGTGCAAGCCCTGCCACATCCATCGAGTGTCAGAGCCGGCGTAGTAGGATCTTAGTCCTGTCTTGACACTTTGCCTGTTTTATGGCTGGTCCAAGTTTGTAGCAGAATATCTTATCAGCATCCGGATTAGTGTCTAGCTCCTTGAAAGCAGCAGCTCTAGCCTTTAACTCAGTGTGGATGTTGCCTGTAATCCATGGCTTCTGGTTGGGATATACGTGCGGTCACTGTGGGGAAGACATCATCGATGCACTTGTTATTGAAGCCGGTGCCTGATGTGGTAACCTCCTCAATGTTCTCAGATGAATCCCGGAACATATTGCAGTCTGTGCTACTAAAACAGTCCTGTAGTTTAGGGAAAGTGGGAAACCTGGTCAGTTGTACAACGAAATGCCTTCAGCTGAAATGTGAATTTAACCCCACCAACCCCTCTGAATCAAAGAGATGCGGGGGCTGCCTTAATCGACATCCACGTTTTTTGTCCCCTGGGAACAGTAGGTTAACTGCCTTGCTCAGAATGACAGACTTGAACGTTTACAGCTCGGGGATTCGATCCAGCAACCTTTCGGTTACTGGCCCAACGCTCTAACCACTAGGCTACCTGCTTAGAATTCCTGCTTAGAATTCCCTTCATTGCGTGTCACTGGTAATTCCTGTTTGAGTTTTTGCTTGTAAGAATGAATCAGGACGATATAGACTTATGGTCATATTTGCGGGGGGGTGGGGGGCTTTGTGTGTGTTTCTCTGTGTGGAGTGAAGGTGTAGTTTTTTGGGGTAAAAAGATTTCAGTTTTCCTGCATTTGAGAAACAGAAGAAGTTCCCTGCATTATATTCACCGGCCACTTGGAGCGCTGCCTCTGGATGCACATGTTCTTGTTTGCTTATGGCCCTATACAGCTCGTTGAGTGCGGTCTTGGTGCCAGCATCGGTTTGTGGTGGTAAATAGACGGCTACGAAAAATATTGATGAAAACTCTGCTGGAAAATAGTATGGTCTGCAGCTTATCGTTAGGTATTCTAACGAGTTTACATGTAAAATCAATAGGTTTACTAAATGTTGAAGTAATTAAGAGCATCAATTGAGAGCAGTCAGACAATGTAATAATCTTTTAACAAAAGAGAAGAGAATCATATTACAAATAATGTGAGTATTGCATTTCGAAAGACAATTACTTATTACGAACATGTATTGCAATGTGAAACATATTTCTAGATGAAACACTGATTTAAGTTTGGTGAAAAAAGTGCCAGGTTTCCTCCAGACGTGACGCTTGGCATCAAGGTCAAAGAGTTCAATGTTGGTTTCTTCAGACCAGAGAATCTTTCGGTGCCTTTTGCCGAACTCTAAGCGGGCTGTCATGTGCCTTTTACTGAGGAGTGGTTTTTGTCTGGCCAATAAGGCCTGGTTGGTGAAGTGCTGCAAAGATGGTTGTCCTTCTGGAAAGTTCACCCATCTCCACAGAGGAACTCTGGAGCTCTGTCAAAGTGACCATTAGCTTCTTGGTCACCTCCCTGACCAAGGCCCCTCTCCCCTGATTGCTCAGCTGTAGGAAAAGTCTTGGTGTTTCCAAACTTCTTCCATTTAAGAATGATCACTTTGTTCTCGGGGTCCGTCAATGCTGCAGAACTTTTTTGGTACCCTTCCCCAGGTCTGTGCCACAATCCTGTCTCGGAGCTCGACGGACAATTGCTTCGAACTCATGATGTGCTTTCTGCTCTGACATGCAGTCAAGTGTAAATTATACCTAAAGAGAATTCTGTTTTTATTTTGTATAAATGAGCAAAAATTTCAAAAAACCTGTGTTTGCTTTGTCGCTATGGGGTATTGTGTGTAGATTGTAGAAAAAAGTAATTTCATCCATTTTAGAAGAAGGCTGTAATGTAATTTTTTGGGGAAAAAGTCAAATACTTTCTGAATGCACTGTAATTGCACCAAAGTAATAAAAAAAAATGTAATGAACATGCAACACACCTGTCAATACCTGGACACATCAGTGCTTTCTAATTCTCATGGCTATAACACACACCCAGTGGTGTGAAGTACTTAAGTAATACTACTTTAAAGTACTACTTAAATCGTTTTTTCGGAGTATCTGTACTTTATTTTACTATTCATATTTTTGCCAACTTTTACTTCACTACATTCCTAAAGAAAATAATGTACTTTTTCCTCCATACATTTTCCCAGACACCCAAATGTACTCGTTACATTTTGACAGGAAAATGGTCCAATTCACACATTTATCAAGAGAACATCCCTGGTCATCCCTACTGCCTCTAATCTGGCAGACTCATTCAAACCTCTTAGGGCTGCAATCCCGTTAACGGGATCGATATGACAGCCAGTGAAAGTGCTGGGTGCCAAATTCAAAACAACAGAAATCTCATAATTAAAAACCCAGCCATTTTTCCAGCCATAGATAGGAGTCACAAAAAGCACAAATAGAGATAAAATGAATCACTAACCTTCAATGATCTTCATCAGATGACACTCATAGGACTTCATGTTACACAATACATGTATGTTTTGTTCAATAAAGTGCATATTTATGTTAAAAAAAATCGCAGTATACATTGGCGTGTTATGGCTATGATAGGATAAAGCAATCCTTCTCACCCCCCCCCCCCCTTAAAAGATTTAGATGCACTATTGTAAAGTGGCTGCTCCACTGGATGTCATAAGGTGAATGCACCAATTTGTAAGTCGCTCTGGATAAGAGCGTCTGCTAAATGACTTAAATGTAAATGTTATGTTCACTAGTTCCAAAAACATCCGGTGATATTGCAGAGAGCCACATCATTTTACAGAAATACTCATTATAAATGTTGATGAAAATACCATTCTTAAACATGGAAATATAGATACCTCTCCTTAATGCAACCGCTGTGTCAGATTTCAAAAAAACTTCCAAAAAAAGCAAACCATGCAATAATCTGAGACGGCGCTCAGAAAAAGAAAAAATGATCCGCCATGTTGGAGTCAACAGAAATCAGAAGTCACATTATAAATATTCCCCTACCTTTGATGATCTTCATCAGAATGCACTCCCAGGAATCGCAGTTCCACAATAAATGCTTGATTTGTTCGATAATGTCCATTATTTATGTCCAAGTAGCTACTTTTGTTAGCGTGTTTAGTACACATATCCAAACACTCGTGCAGGTCCAGCCGAACGTCGGACAAAAACTTCAAAGAGTTATATCACAGGTCGAAGAAAATTGTCAAACTAATTATAGAATCAATCTTTAGGATGTTGTTATCCGAAAACTTCAATAACGTTCCAACCGGAGAATTCCTATGTCTGTAGAGAAGCAATGGAATGCAGGTCGCTATCATGTGAAATGCGCATTACCAGGACCTGGCTCTCTGCCAGACCACTGACTCAAAGAGCTCCCATCCAGCTCCACAACGCAGTAGAAGCCTCATTCAAGTTTCAAAAGATGGTTGACATCTAGTGGACGCCCTAGGAAGTGCAACTTGATCCATTTCCCACTGTGTATTAAATAGGGGCTGGGTTGAAAATCGACCAACCTCAGATTTCCCACTTCCTGTTTGGATTTCTTCTCAGGTTTTTGCCTGCCATATGAGTTATGTTATACTCACAGACATCATTCAAACAGTTTTAGAAACTGCAGAGTGTTTTCTATCCAATATGAATAATAATATGCATATATTAGCAACTGGGACTGAGGAGCAGGCAGTTCACTCTGGGCACCTCTGGGCACCTTTCATCCAAGCTACTCAATAATGCCCCTGCAGCCATAATACGTTTTAAACACAAATGCTTGTTTGTAAATTATGTCTAAGTGTTGGTGTGCCCCTGGCTATCCGTCAATGAAAATAAATGAAAAATTGTGCCATCTGGTTTGTTTAATATAAGGAATTGTTTATGATTCGTACTTTTTAGCAATTCTGTTTACTTTTGATACTTAAGTATAGTTTAACCCAAATATTTTTAGACTGTTACCCGAGTGGTATTTTACTGGGTAACTTTCACTTGAGTCATTTTCTATTAAGGTATCTGTACTTTTTTACTTGTTACCTGGACACATCAGTGCTTTATACTTCTCAGGGCTATAACACTGCCAGGCTGTTGATGGCCAAGTCCATCTCAAGTGTGAAGTCTTATTAACGAAGGCTAAACATCCAGTCTCCTCATCTGTTTGTGTGACCACGGAACTTGGCAGGCAGACGGAACTTGGCTGTCTGTGAATTCTCTTAGCAGCTTATTTAGTTCTTCCTCAGTAATTATAGGACATTATCTAGTCTAATGGTTAGAGATGTGTTTAGAGATGGCTGATTCCTTCAGCCTGTCAATCTACTGTGAGTGAAGCAGCAGGAGAGGGGCATGGCAGGAGAAGGGCATTTTTTAACCTCTACATGATCAGTAGGACACTGCGGGACGGTTGAGCTAACGTAGGCTAATGCGATTAGCGTGAGGTGGTAAGTAACAAGAACATTTCCCAGGACATAAACATATCTGATATGAGCAGAAGGCTTCAATTCTTGTTAATCTAACTGCACTCTCCAATTTACAGTAGTTATTACAGTGAAATAATACCATGCCATTGTTTGAGGAGAGGCACAGTTTTGAACTTGAACAGTTCTAATAAACTAATGAGGCACATTTGGGCAGTCTGATACAACATTTTGAACAGAAATGCAATGGTTCATTGGATCAGTCTAAAACTTTTCACATACACTGCTGCCATCTAGTGGCCAAAATCTAAATTGCGCCTGGGTTGGAATAATACCTTATGGCCTTTCTCTTGCATTTCAAGATGATGGTACAAAAAACTGTCTTTGTATTGTCTTTTACCAGATCTAATGTGTTATATTCTCCTACATTAATTTCACATTTCCACAAACTTCAAAGTTTTTCCTTTCAAATGGTGTCAAGAATATGCATATCCTTACTTCAGGTCCTGAGCTACAGGCAGTTAGATTTGGGTATGTAATTTTAGTCAAAAATTGGAGGGGGGGGAAATGCATGGAGAAGAAAAGGTGCAAATTAACTGCTAAATACTTGAGAATAATTAAACGTCAAGCTACCAGGAACCCATTATCCTCCAGTGCCACCATATTCCAGAACTGCAACCTACCTGGGAGTACCTGAAGTGTCCTGAAGTACAACTTACCTGGAGTGTCCTGAGGTACAACCTACCTGGAGTGTCCTGAGGTACAACCTACCTGGAGTGTCCTGAGGTACAACCTACCTGGAGTGTCCTGAGGTACAACCTACCTGGAGTGTCCTGAGGTACAACCTACCTGGAGTGTCCTGAGGTACAACCTACCTGGAGTGTCCTGAGGTACAACCTACCTGGAGTGTCCTGAAGTACAACCTACCTGAAGTGTCCTGAGGTACAACCTACCTGAAGTGTCCTGAAGTACAACCTACCTGAAGTGTCCTGAAATTACAGGCCTCTCTCATCTTTTTAAGTGGGAGAACTTGCACAATTGGTGGCTGACTAAATACTTTTTTGCCCCACTGTACATACATACATACATACATCATACATACATACATCATACATACATACATACATACATACATACATACATACATACATACATACATACATACAGAAAAAATAAAGGTAAAAATTAAACAGAAGTCACTTGAACCCAATCTGGCACAAAGAGAAGATTCATATGGTAGACAAACCTATAAACAATCTATATACACACATCATTAGCCACTTACAAGATCAATATTCTTTTACAATGTATTTATAGGTATCCTTTTTCTTTTTATCCCAGGCTTCATCTAAAAATTCAGCAAACGGAAATACACAATGGACAAAAAAACACATTTCAATTTCCCCTCACCACTCAGCCACATAATACCAGGGTATATCTGGTGGTCTGTCCCCTCATCACTCAGCCACATAATACCAGGGTATATCTGGTGGTCTGTCTCCTCACCACTCAGCCACATAATACCAGGGTATATCTGGTGGTCTGTCTCCTCACCACTCAGCCACATAATACCAGGGTATATCTGGTGGTCTGTCTCCTCATCACTCAGCCACAAAATACAAGGGTATATCTGGTGGTCTGTCTCCTCACCACTCAGCCACATAATACCAGGGTATATCTGGTGGTCTGTCTCCTCACCACTCAGCCACATAATACCAGGGTATATCTGGTGGTCTGTCTCCTCACCACTCAGCCACATAATACCAGGGTATATCTGGTGGTCTGTCTCCTCATCACTCAGCCACATAATACCAGGGTATATCTGGTGGTCTGTCTCCTCACCACTCAGCCACATAATACCAGGGTATATCTGGTGGTCTGTCTCCTCATCACTCAGCCACATAATACCAGGGTATATCTGGTGGTCTGTCTCCTCACCACTCAGCCACATAATACCAGGGTATATCTGGTGGTCTGCCTCCTCATCACTCAGCCACATAATACCAGGGTATATCTGGTGGTCTGTCTCCTCATCACTCAGCCACATAATACCAGGGTATATCTGGTGGTCTGCCTCCTCATCACTCAGCCACATAATACCAGGGTATATCTGGTGGTCTGTCTCCTCACCACTCAGCCACATAATACCAGGGTATATCTGGTGGTCTGTCTCCTCACCACTCAGCCACATAATACCAGGGTATATCTGGTGGTCTGTCTCCTCATCACTCAGCCACATAATACCAGGGTCTCTGCCTCACACTTAGCCACATAATACCAGGGTATATCTGGTGGTCTGTCTCCTCATCACTCAGCCACATAATACCAGGGTAAATCTGGTGGTCTGTCTCCTCATCACTCAGCCACATAATACCAGGGTATAGCTGGTGGTCTGTCTCCTCATCACTCAGCCACATAATACCAGGGTATATCTGGTGGTCTGTCTCCTCACCACTCAGCCACATAATACCAGGGTATATCTGGTGGTCTGTCTCCTCACCACTCAGCCACATAATGCCAGGGTATATCTGGTGGTCTGCCTCCTCATCACTCAGCCACATAATACCAGGGTATATCTGGTGTGCTTTCTGGATAAGAGCAAGTGTATATCATGGTAGAAAGGACAATAGAGGATAACATGAGTTTCATTCTCTATTTCTTCAAGGTCCCAATAGTTACATAGTGTTTCCTCTTCCGTTTCACCACAATACCTATCTGTTTCAATACGCGGAGACAATATCCCCGATCTGACCTGTTTCAATACGCAGAGACAATATCCCTGATCTGACCTGTTTCAATATGCAGAGACAATAACCCTGATCTGACCTGTTTCAATATGCAGAGACAATAACCCTGATCTGACCTGTTTCAATATGCAGAGACAATAACCCTGATCTGACCTGTTTCAATATGCAGAGACAATAACCCTGATCTGACCTGTTTCAATATGCAGAGACAATAACCCTGATCTGACCTGTTTCAATATGCAGAGACAATAACCCTGATCTGACCTGTTTCACTATGCAGAGGCACTATCCCTGATCTGACCTGTTTGAATATGCAGAGACAATAACCCTGATCTGACCTGTTTCAATATGCAGAGACAATAACCCTGATCTGACCTGTTTCAATACACAGAGACAATATCCCTGATCTTACCTGTTTCAATACACAGAGGCAATATCCCTGATCTGACCTGTTTCAATACGCAGAGGCAATATCCCTGATCTGACCTGTTTCAATACGCAGAGGCAATATCCCTGATCTGACCTGTTTCAATACGCAGAGGCAATATCCCTGATCTGACCTGTTTCAATACACAGAGGCAATATCCCTGATCTGACCTGTTTCAATACACAGAGGCAATATCCCTGATCTGACCTGTTTCAATATCCCTGATCTTCCCTGTGCACATAGCGATTCCTTGCTTTTAGGTAGGTTATGCCTAATATATCTCTCACACACCAATTCACCCTTAATCAAACAAAAGGTTCTCAATTTGGGTTTATGATAAATCCCCTCCGCCCATTTTTTTTGTTTGTCATATTGCATCAACAGTTGTTTTTTAATCATGTCTATGTCAACCTTCATTTGGTTTTGGTACAAATGTTCACAGTCAGACTCTTGGAAAAAAGGTCAGACCTTTCAGTTGCTCAGGCTCCTCCCCCTATGGTCAATTCCATAGAACAACTGTATTAGGTAGTCTGTCAGTTGGCATATCCAACAGTCTATTCCAATGTCTCACCATTACACACCTTCCATCTCACCTCACAGGGTTCCCAGCCCGTGTCCCCTGTTATTGCAAATATAGGTTCAAACTTGTGGACACCTAAAATAATAATAACGTACTGCTCTGTTATGGACGCGTTAGTTTTAGAGATACGTCTTAGCACCCCACGCTCCTGCTAAAGAATCAAATCAAAGTTTATTCATCACGTGCTCCGAATACATCAGGTATTTCACCTTAAAGTGAAATGCTTACTTACAGGCTCTAACCAATAGTGCAACAAACAAAAAAGTATTAGGTCCAGATCAGAACACACGCATGTCTGATACAGTTTAGAATACGTAGCATAACCAATATCTCGTCTGTCTCAGGGCTGGCTTCATCCATATTCCATTGGAGAGACAATGGCCCTCGGCAGTAGGCTAATTGAACACATACAATACACCCTCTCCATCAAAGTGCTCTGGACGATTATAGTATGACTGCATGATCAATACTTGTAGCCGGGTACGCAGATAACTGTGTGTGTGTGTGTGTGTGTGTGTGTGTGTGTGTGTGTGTGTGTGTGTGTGTGTGTGTGTGTGTGTGTGTGTGTGTGTGTGTGTGTGTGTGTGTGTGTGTGTGTGTGTGTGTGTGTGTGTGACTGCATCATCAATACCTAGTCAGGGATGCAGATCACAAACTAACCTCAGGCAGCCACAGAGACCCAATAATAAATGGATGATATAATCTCTATGTACACTGTGATGTCTGCAAGAGGTGAACGTCTATACAACATGCATCCAATTCATTGTAAGTATTCACTAGAGACGTAGATGGTCTAATGCAATACAAATCTGTGTGTTCAACTGGAGAAGCTGAAATGCAATAATACAATCTACCTGCAGTGAAGCCTCTCAACATTTATGTTACACACTCTCAAACTAGAGCAACCCACAGGAGACACCAGGATCAAGCACCCTGTAACCAGCTCTGCAATGATTGTTTGAAAAAGAGAGATACTTTGAACTGAGTTTCATTTTCAATTAATCGAAAATGAGGCATAGAAAACTGAGGAAATCAGTCAATTGAAATACATTCATTCGGCCCTAATCTATGGATTTCAAAAGACTGGGCAGGGGTTCAGCCATGGGTGGGCCTGGGAGGGCAATAGGACCACCCACTTGGCAGACAGGCCCACCCACTGCTCAGATGAAAAGAGAGAGGGAGAGATGAGGGAGAGATGGAGAGAGGGAGAGATGGAGAGAGAGAGAGAGATGGAGGGAGAGATGGAGAGAGGGAGAGGAGAGCCAGATCCAAAATGGAGATGTATGGGTAAACCACTTCTCCAATCTTTTTGGCACTATAACAAAGAACAAACAGCAAAAACATATACATGATCAAACACAAATCTTAGAATCAACTATTAAAAATAACCCACTGGATTCTCCACTGGATTCTCAAATTACCTTGAATAAACTACAGGACAAAATAAAAACACTCCAACCCAAAAAGGTGTGTGGTGTTGATGGTATCCTCAATGAAATGGTCAAATATACAGACAACAAATTCCAATTGGCTATACTAAAACTCTTTAACATCATCCTTAGCTCTGGCATCTTCCCCAATATTTGGAACCAAGGATTTATCACCCAACAAATTTAACCCCAATAACTACCGTGAGATATGCGTCAACAGCAACCTTGGGAAAATCCTCTGCATGATCATTAACAGCAGACTCGTACATTTCCTCAGTGAAAACAATGTGCTGAGAAAATGTCTAATTGGCTACTAAATATTGTACGACAGACAACGCAGTGATGCATTGAAATCTCTCTCTCTGTCTCTCTCTCTCTCTCTCTCTCTCTCTCTCTCTCGCAGTTTACTTCTCAAAAATATTATGTATCTGTGACTAGTAGCTCTCAGTATTATGTATCTGTGACTAGTAGCCCTAAGTATTATGTATCTGTGACTAGTAGCCCTAAGTATTATGTATATGTGACTAGTAGCTCTAAATATTATGTATCTGTGACTAGTAGCCCTAAGTATTATGTATATGTGACTAGTAGCCCTAAGTATTATGTATATGTGACTAGTAGCTCTAAATATTATGTAGCCCTAAGTAAAAGAGCAACATCTATGCCAATATTTCCACAATCAGCCCGGCGTCAAGCCAGCTACAACTTGTGTAAAAACGGTATGAATTACTTGTCCCTACAGTGAAGGGAGAGAGAGAGACAGAAAGAGAGGGAGAGGTGTTGGAGAGAGACAGATAGAGAGAGAGAGGGAGAGAGAGACAGAGAGAGAGAGAGAGACAGAAAGAGAGAGAGAGAGAGAGAGAGGGGAGAGAGAGAGACAGAGAGAGAGAGAGACAGAGAGAGAGAGAGAGAGAGAGAGAGGTGTTGGAGAGAGAGAGAGAGAGAGAGAGAGAGGTGTTGGAGAGAGATACTATTTAACTTTAGTAACTTTAAAGTTTATTCTACTGTTTGAATCACCATCCCCTCACTGCTCTATACACACATGTAGAGACTGATAATACAGTTACTAGAGTATCCGAGTCTTAGATGATCCCTTCATATAGATCCCGGTGCTTTGTTGGAATATATATATTTTGATAAATGCGGCCTTCAGATTTAGAAAAGCACAACCTCCAAACTGTGCTGCTTCTGAGTTTATAGACTGCAATTTATTCATTGATAATGCAAATAAGATACCCAAAGAGTTTATCTTGCTAATAAACTCTGAATTATAATAAATTCTGAGTCTAAATAAACTCATGAGTCATAATCAAACAAATGATGGTTATTTAATCAATGCAGTGATGCATTGAAATCTCTCTCTCTCTCTCTCTCTCTCTCTCTCTCTCTCTCTCTCTCTCTCTCTCGCTCTCTCTCTAGCAGTTTACTTCTCAAAAGGATTCAGGGAAAAATTTGAACATTGTTGTTACTCATAGAGGTACTCTTATTCACTAGTCACACACACTGTACTAGACAATATACACAATGTTACACACAATGTACACATACTCTAATACACAATGTACAGTACACACACTGTAATAGACAGTGTACACACACTGTACACATACAGGTAATGTCATACACAGGTATGCATACACAGAACTCATACTGTCATACACACACACACACACACTCCGTCCATTCACTACGTCCCTCTAAGCCTGACACTCAGCATTGTAATTCTGTCCACAGGGAGACCAGCCTCACGCTACAACATAATTATGAATCTGAAGCCGAGCTACAGATTGATTAATCAATTACATGCTGTTTAAGAAACGGCTTCATTAAAGAAATTCAATTAGGGCCTTTATTGTGTGGGTCCACTGCCCTTCAACATTGATCAGTCCCCTGTCTGTCTGTGTGCATGTGTGTGTGTCTGTCTGTGTGTGTGTGTTTGTGTTTGCGTGTGTGTGTGTGTGTATGTAGACCAAATAAAGATATCTGCTGTCACATTAAAACTCTTGTCGTAAAATCCCTAGAGTCTATTGGTCGCACCGGTGCGTCAATCCCTATCAAAATTCATCAGTTTCGCCTCCCGAGTGGCACAGCGGTCTAAGGCACTGCATTGCAGTGTTGCGGTGTCACTACACCCTGGGGTTTGAGATTGACAGGACAGAATTTGGCCAAAATTGACCACAGTTTTTTTTATGACCCAGTTTTTGACTATATCAGTAATTTGAGTGACATTCATTTTCCTCAGCAAAATCATTTGCCCACAACTTTCACTTTCTATGCTAGGGTTTTTAGGAAAACATAACTATGAGCTTCAGTAGCATCACATCTGGGGCCATGATCTAATGACCTAATGTTACCTCATAATAAATCAACAGAACACAGTTACCTGACAGGCTTTAGTTCTCCAGCATGATAATTCATTGTTTCCATCCTTACACATTATTCACTGACTGCATTATCGGGGCTAACACATTATTCACTGACTGCATTATCAGGGCTAACACATTATTTGCTGACTGCATTATCAGGGCTAACACATTATTCGCTGACTGCATTATCAGGGCTAACACATTATTAGCTGACTGCATTATCAGGGCTAACACATTATTCATTATCAGGGCTAACACATTATTCACTGACTGCATTATCAGGGCTAACACATTTGCTGACTGCATTATCAGGGCTAACACATTATTCGCTGACTGCATTATCAGGGCTAACACATTATTCACTGACTGCATTATCAGGGCTAACACATTATTCGCTGACTGCATTATCAGGGCTAACACATTATTCACTGACTGCATTATCAGGGCTAACATATTATTCACTGGCTGCATTATCAGGGCTAACACATTATTCACTAACTGCATTATCGGGGCTAACACATTATTCGCTGACTGCATTATCAGGGCTAACACATTATTCACCGACTGCATTATCAGGGCTAACACATTATTTGCTGACTGCATTATCAGGGCTAACACATTATTCACTGACTACATTATCAGGGCTAACACATTATTCGCTGACTGCATTATCAGGGCTAACACATTCATCACTGACTGCATTATCAGGGCTAACACATGAATGACTGACTGCATAATCAGGGCTAACACATTATTCACTGACTGCATTATCAGGTCTAACACATTATTCGCTGACTGCATTATCAGGGCTAACACATTAATCACTGACTGCATTATCAGGGCTAACACATTATTCGCTGACTGCATTATCAGGGCTAACACATTATTCACCGACTGCATTATCAGGGCTAACACATTATTCGCTGACTGCATTATCAGGGCTAACGCATTAATCACTGACTGCATTATCAGGGCTAACACATGAATCACTGACTGCATAATCAGGGCTAACACATTATTCACCGACTGCATTATCAGGGCTAACACATTATTCGCTGACTGCATTATCAGGGCTAACACATTATTCGATGACTGCATTATCAGGGCTAACACTTTTGTTTCATACATCAAATGTGTTGAGAGCCAGAAGACCTAACTCCACTTGTATTGGTCAGTAAGCACTACACCCAACGAAGCTAATAGAAGAATATAAGAGTCATGGCATACAAAATCAACACAAAAAAACTACTCAAAAGTATGGTTCTAAAACACAAATGAAAAGATCAACTTTAGACAGCCAACTAATTCCACTGATGGAAGTGAAGATAAAATGTTTATTTTCAGCTTTCAGGAAGGGAATTCTAACTGTTCAGGAAGGGAATTCTAACTGTTCAGGAAGGGAATTCTAACTGTTCAGGAAGGGAATACTAACTGTTCAGGAAGGGAATTCTAACTAACATGGGTATTTTATTTTAAAGAACAGTTAGGTTATTTCTATGCCTTGGCATAGATTCTACAAGTGTCTGGAACACAATAGGAGGGAAGCAACACTGACAATCTAAAATTCTAACATTCTAACATTCTGTCAGAACACAGGTCTAACGTTGTAACATTTTACATGTTCTGACAGTCTAACATTCTATGTGTTCTGTCAGTCTACCGTTCTAACATTCTATGTGTTCTGACAGTCTAACATTCTAACATTCTATGTGTTCTGACAGTCTAACATTCTATGTGTTCTGACATTCTAACATTCTATGTGTTCTGACAGTCTAACATTCTAACATTCTATGTGTTCTGACAGTCTAACATTCTAACATTCTATGTGTTCTGACAGTCTAACATTCTAACATTCTATGTGTTCTGACAGTCTAACATTCTATGTGTTCTGACATTCTAACATTCTATGTGTTCTGTCAGTCTACCGTTCTAACATTCTATGTGTTCTGACAGTCTAACATTCTAACATTCTATGTGTTCTGTCAGTCTACCTTTCTAACATTCTATGTGTTCTGTTAGTCTACCTTTCTAACATTCTATGTGTTCTGACAGTCTAACATTCTAACTTTCTATGTGTTCTGTCAGTCTAACATTCTAACATTCTATGTGTTCTGTTAGTCTAACATTCTACGTTGATGGTGATGGAAAACACTGTCTCAGGCGCCACTCCAGAATCTCTTAGAAGTGTTCAATTGGGTTGAGATCTGGTAACTGAGACGGCCATGGCATATGGTTTATATCGTTTCCGTGCTCATCAGATCATTCAGTGACCGCTCGTGCCTTGCAGAGTGGGGGCCATTGTCATCCTATAGCCAAAAGAATGGGCAAGCTTTTTTATACATTTTTATGCTAAGCATAATGGGGTGTTAATTGCTCAGGAACCACAGCTGTGTGAAAGCACCTGCTTTCAATATACTTTGTATCCTTTATTTACTCAAGGGTTTCCTTTATTTTGGCAGTTACCTGTATCACACAAGGCTTGACTACTCCTAATTGCCAGTTTTAAAATCTCATGTCCCAAGACTTGTTTAGTCCTAACTACCATTTTCACGTCTTACATCATATGACAAGACTCCTAACTGCCATTTTTCAAACCCACAATCCATGATGAGCTTTTCCACAGTTCTATTGTGTTTCCAAGGCGATATCTCACTCATCTCTCTCCTCTGTTTCCTTCTTCCAGACTAGTAAGGCGGTGACGAAGGGCGACTTCCCGCTGGCGAGCATCGCGTCCCGGAGGGCACTGTTCCTAGCGGCCCTTTCCATCACCATCGGGACAGGGGTCTATGTTGGGGTGGTGGTGGCCCTCATCGCCTATCTCTCCAAGCCTGGACACGTATAGCAGTGCCTGACCTCCCGGACCAGACCACCGGGGAAAAGCAGGACAGCTAGGAACTGTCTCTTCCTGGAATGGAACACTGCCACTGGCATGGAAACTTTTTGGGGACATATTCCTCCTTCTCCCTCCATCCCTCCATCCCTCCGTTCTTCTCCTGGACAACCAGAGGAACCACAGAAGAGGAAAGGAAGGATGAACCACCACTCTCAATGAACACGGCTAATGCCATGTTAAAACTGCCCCTCTTCAGAACATAACAGAGCTCCTGACAATGGAAACAGTTTTTGGGGCATGTTCCTCTGTCATCCATAAATCTGTCTATCCTCCCCCTTTAGCTTCCCTACGGGTGGTCCCCGTCAGCAAAGATTAGATGAACAGACTGAGAAGGGCAAGGCAGGAAGGGAGGAGGAGGAGGAGAGCAAGGCAGGAAGGGAGGAGGAGGAGGAGGAGGAGGAGGAGAGCAAGGCGAAACCAGTACAGACTGAAAACAGACATATTTCTCTGGGAAAAGTTAGCTGAGTGAAGTTGAGGAGAATTGAGTTCTGCCGTTCCGCTGTTCTGCTCCGTTGTCTTCACCCCCCTGTAGGGTGTTTGAACTCTGCTGTGTTCCTCCAACATTCTACAAACCATTACAGAAACAGAGACAGACAGGGGAGGGGACAGATATGGAAAAACATGGATGCCAATTACTGAGACTTTAGGGAATTGAGGAACTTCGAGGGGCCCCAGTGTCTGGAGGACTCACTGAAAATACAAGCCGAAACACTAAAAACCTTGAGTTCTCTGTGTCATCTGAACTTCTAAACAGGGTTGGAAAATGTTGTCTCTTTGGATCCCCTGCTACTGACTGACTATCACTTTTTTTTTAAATATACCATCAAATGCTTCTTCATTTGGCCTGAGTCAAAGGCCTAACGCTGGTTGGTTCTCCGTCAACATGAAGACCCTCGTCTGAGATCCTTTGATGAGAGAGAGAGAGAGAGAGAGAGAGAGAGAGAGAGAGAGAGAGAGAGAGAGAAAAAAAAAAAGAGAGAGAGAAAAAAACAGAGAGAGAAACAGAGAGAAACAGCGAAAGAGAGAGAGAGAAACAGAGAAAGAGAGAGAGAGAAACAGAGAGAGAGAAACAGAGAGAGAGAGAAACACAGAGAGAGGGAGAGAGAGAGAGAGACAGAGAGAGAGAGACAGAGAGTCAGTCAGTGTGAGAGAGAGAGTCAGTCAGTGAGAGAGAGAGAGAGAGAGAAACAGAGAGAGAAACAGAGAGAGACAGAGAGTCAGTCAGTGTGAGAGACAGAGAGTCAGTCAGTGTGAGAGAGAGAAACAGAGAGAGAGAGAGAGAGACAGAGTCAGTCAGTGTGAGAGAGAGAGAGAGAGTGAGAGAGAGAGAGAGAGAGAGAGCTCTCTTCCCACTGATGGGGTAGTCGTGTAACAGGTCCTTATTGCTTTCTGACTTTCAGAACGTTAAAGTCAGATCAAACATTTCTGTCCCAAAGGCATGTTTTCATCTTCATAAAGGAGACTATCTGGACTATTGTCAACAAACTCAGAACTGTTAATTACTGTTTGTTGAAACGACAACAAGAAAGCAAAGCTGTCAAACATTGACAGATCTCACAATTCTAGCTTTAATTAATAACATAAATATTGTGTGTGTGTGTGTGTGTGTTTTTAACTGAACAAACTGTGTTGGTGGAAATTGAATAATATAAATTCAAAAGGAGAGAAAAAGCTCATTTCCTGCTCTCTGCAGGTGACCTGGACTGGGGAGAGATGTACAATGCTCAAGTTGTTTCGCCTCCCTAAAGCGGCATCAAAGAGAAACGCCCATAAGATCTCTCTAATAATGTCTTGTTTTGGTCCGTTAGGGTTCTGCCTTCCCTCCATACATCCAAGCTAGTGTTTCTACGTGGTTCCCCTTCATGCTTTCTAAGGTACCTTCACTAAACCCTGCCTGAAGGTGTATTCAGATCTACTGACTTGGCCGAACCGTCCTCGAACAAAGCACTGGATACTTAGTAGTAGACAGAAGATTGTATTTCTTTTGATGTTTCCTGTATTACAGTGTCACAGCAGAGGTGTAACATCCGTTTCAGTTCCTCTTAAAGTCTTTTTCATTTTTAACATAAATTGTAACAAAATGCCGAAAGAACAAAAATATTTGTATTTTACTAGGCAAGTCAGTTAAGAACAAATTCTTATTTTCAATGACGGCCTAGGAACTGTGGGTTAACTGCCTGTTCAGGGGCAGAACGACAGATTTGTATAGTGAAGACATCAGAACTATGAACTAACTCATATGGAATCATGTAGAAACCAAAAAAAAGTGTTAAACAAATCAAAATATATTTTATATTTGAGATTCTTCAAAGTAGCCACCCTTTGCCTTGATGACAGCTTTATACACTCTTGGCATACTCTCAACGTTTCTCAAATATAGTGGCAAGAGCGCCACATTTGAACCATCTCTATAATATACAGAATACTTCAGAAAGTATTCAGACCCCTTGACTTTTGCCACATTTTGTTAGGTTACAGCCTTATTCTAAAATTGATATATATTTTTTAAATGCCTCAATCTGCACAATGACAAAGCAAAATGACAATCCACAATGACAAAGCAAAAAAAATGTTTGCGAAATGTTTGCGAATTTATAAAGAAATTAAAAAAACTTAAATATTACGTTTACATAAGTATTCATACCCTTTACTCAGTACTTTGTTGAAGCACTTTTGGCAGCGTTTACAGCCTCAAGTCTTCTTGGGTATGATGCTACAAGCTTGACACACCTGTATTTGAGGAGTTTCTCCCATTCTTCTCTGCAGATCCTCTCAAGCTCTGTCAGGTTGGATGAGGAACGTTGCTGCACAGCTATTTTCAGGTCAAATCCAACAATGTTCGATAAGGTTGAAGTCAGGGCTCTGGCTGGGCCACTCAAGGACATTCAGAGACTTGTCCCGAAGCCACTCCTGCATTGTCATGGCTGTGTGCTTAAAGTCGTTGTCCTGTTAGAAGGTGAACCTTCACCCCAGTCAGAGGTACTGAGAGCCCTGGAAAAGGTTTTCATCATGGATCTCTCTGTTCTTTGCTCTGTTCATCTAGTCTCCCAGTCCCTGCCGCTGAAAAACATCCCCACAGCATGATTCTGCCACCACCATGCTTCACCGTAGGGATTGTGCCAGGTTTTCTCCAGATATGACAATTGGCATTCAGGCCAAAGAGTTCCATCTTGGTGTTATCAGACCTGAGAATCTTGTTTCTCATGGTCTGAGAGTCTTTAGGTGCATTTTTGGCAAACTCCAAGCAGGCTGTCATGTGCCTTTTACTGAGGAGTGGCTTCCATCTGGCCAATCTACCGCAAAGGTCTGAATGGTGGAGTGCTGCAGATATGGTTGTCCTTCTAGAAGGTTCTCCCATCTCCACAGAGGAACTCTTGAGCTCTCTGAGTGACCATCAGGTTCTTGGTCACCTCCCTGACCAAGGCCCATCTCCCCTGATTGCTCAGTTTGGCCAGGCGGCCAGCTCTAGGACGAGTCTTGGTGGTTCCAAACATCTTCCATTTATGAATGATGGAAGCCACTGTGTTCTTGGGGACCTTCAATGTTGCAGAATTGTTTTGGTACCCTTCCTCAGATCTGTGCCACGACACAATCCTGTCTCGGAGCTCTATGGACAATTCCTTTCGAACTTATGGCTTGGTTTTTGCTCTGACATGCACTGTCAACCAACCTTATATAGACAGGTGTGTGCCTTTCCAAATCATGTCCAATCAATTGAATTTTACCACAGGTGGACTCCAATCAAGTTGTAGAAACATCTCAAGGATGATCAATGGAAACAGGATGCATCTGAGCTCAATTTCGTGTCTCATAGCAAAGGGTCTGAATACTTATGTAACTAAGGTATTTCTGTTTTGAATGTTTTATAAAATTGCAAAAATGTTTAAAAACCTGTTTTCACTTTGTTGTTATTGGGTATTGTGATGTCATTATGGGGTATTGTGATGTCATTATGGGGTATTGTGATGTCACTATGGGTTATTGTGTTTAGATTGATGAGGATGTTTTATTTTATTTTATCCATTTTAGAACAAGGTAATGTAACAAAATGTGGAAAAAGTCAAGAGGTCTGAATACTTTCCGAAGGCGCTGTGTTGTACTGCAGAGTGTAGGAAAATCAGCCTAAAAGTGGTCAGAATATGTGGGCACTCCTTCAAGAATTTTGGAAAACCATTCCAGGTGACAACCTCATGAAGCTGGTTGAGAGAATGCCAAGAGTGAGCAAAGCTGTCAATCAAGGCAAACGTTGGCTACCTTGAAGAATCTCAACTATAAAATATATTTAGATTTGTTTAACACTGCTTTGGTTACTACATGATTCCATATGTGTTATTTAATAGTTTTGATGTCTTCACTATTATTCTAAAATGTAGAAAATAGTAAAAATAAAGAAAAAACCCTTGAATGAGTAGGTGTTTCCAAACTTTTGTCTGGTACTATATACACTACAGTTTTAAAAACTTTGGGTCACTTAGAATGTCCTTGTTTTTAAAAGAAAAGCACATTTTTGTCCATTAAAATAACGTCAAATTGATCAGTGTAGACATTGTTAATGTTGTAAATGACTATTGTAGTTGGAAACGGCAGATTTTTTTATGGAATATCTTCATAGGCATACGGAGGCCCATTATCAGCAACCATCACTCCTGTGTTCCAATGGCACGTTGTGTTAGCTAATACAAGTTCATAATATTAAAAGTCTAATTGATAATTAGAAAACACTTTTCAATTATGTTAGCACACCTGAAAACTGTTGTTCTGATTAAAGAAGCAATAAAACTGGCCTTCTTTAGAAACGTTGAGTATCTGGAGCATCAGCATTTGTGGGTTTGATGACAGGCTCAAAATGGCTAGAAACAAAGAACTTTCTTCTGAAACTCGTCAGTTTATTCTTGTTCTGAGAAATGAAGGCTATTCAATGTGAGAACTTGCCATGAAACTGAAGATCTCATACAATGCTGTGTACTACTCCCTTCAAAGAACAGCGCAAACAGGCTCTAACCAGAATAGAAAGAGGAGGGGGAGGCCCCGGTGCACAACTGAGCAAGAGGAAAAGTACATTAGAGTGTCCAGTTTGAGAAACAGATGCTTCACAAGTCCTCAACTGGCAGCTTCATTAAATAATACCCGCAAACACCAGTCTCAACGTCAACAGTGAAGAGGCGACTTACGGATGCTGGCCTTCTAGACAGCGTTGCAAAGAAAAAGCCATATCTCAGACTGGCCAATAAAAATAAAATATTAAGATCGGCAAAAGAACACAGATGACGGACAGAGGAAGATTAGAAAAAGTGTTATGGACAGACAAATCTAAGTTTGAGATGTTCGGATCACAAAGAATGACATTTGTGAGACGCAGAAAAAATGAAAAGATGCTGAAGGAGGGCTTGATGCCATCTTTCAAGCATGGTGGAGATATTGTGGTTGTCTGGGGCTGCTTTGGTGGTGGTAAAGTGGGAGATTTGTACAGGGTAAAGGGGAATTTGAAGAAGGAAGACTATCTAATTTTGCATCGTCATACATACCCTTTTCACAGCATTTAATTGGAGCCAATTTCAACAATTTCAACAATTTCCAACAAGACAATGACACAAAGCACAGCTCCAAACTATGCAAGAACTATTTAGAGAAGAAGCAGTCAGCTGGTATTCTGTCTATAATGGAGTGGTCAGCACAGTCACCGGATCTCAACCCTATTGAGCTGTTGTGGGAGCAGCTTGACCGTATGGTACGTAAGAAGTGCCCATCAAGCCAGTCCAACTTGTGGGAGGTGCTTCAGGAAGCATGGGGTGAAATCTCTTCAGATTACCTCAACAAATTGACAACTACAAACAACTGCAAAGCTGTAATCGCTGCAAATGGAGAATTCTTTGACGAAAGCAAAGTTTGAAGGACACAATTACTATTTCAATTAAAAATCATTATTTATAAACTTGTTGACCTTCTTGACTATATTTCCTATTCATTTTGCAACCCATTTCATGTATGTTTACATGGAAATCAAGGACATTTCTAACAGACTCCATACTTTTGAACATGTCTATACGTATAATATCCCCATCAGTCCTATAGCTATTTACCTGATCTAACTTCAACATTTTACCATCCAGTTTTTGTTCTCTAAAACTGTCCTCTGCTCTAGGGCCAATGTGGGCTGCGTCCCAAGTATTCCCTATGTAGTGCATAACTTTTGACCAGGGCACATGAGACGCAGTCGTAAACTCAACTTCATAGTGTCCCTGTGGTCTGACTCAGTGTTGTGGTACAACACTGACAACTATTCAATACTATACATTCCCAGGGCCCAGGTAGAGTGCGGGCACTGAAGCATTGTAACTCAACTCTCTACACTTACAGCTCTCTCTCCCTCACTCTACCTCCCACCCTCACCCTCTCCCTAACTCCCTCTCTCTCCCTCACCCTCCCTCTACCTCCCACCCTCACCCTCTCCCTAACTCCCTCTCTCTCCCTCACCCTCCCTCTACCTCCCACCCTCACCCTCTCCCTAACTCCCTCTCTCTCCCTCATCCTCTCCCTAATTCTCTCCCCTCTCTCCCTCTCCCTCCCTTCCTCACCCTCTCCCTAACTCCCTCCCCTGTCCCTAACTCCCTCTCTCTCCCTCATCCTCTCCCTAATTATCTCCCCTCTCTCCCTCTCCCTAACTCCCTCTCCCTCCCTTCCTCACCCTAACTCCCTCTCCCTCCCCTTAACTCCCTCTCCCTCCCTTCCTCACCCTCTCCCTAACTCCCTCTCCCTCCCTTCCCCCTCTCCCTCCCTCCCTCCCTCCCTCACCCTCCTCCTAACTCCCTCTCTCTCCCTCATCCTCTCCCTAATTCCCTCTCCCTTTCCCTCCCTTCCTCACCCTCTCCCTAACTCCCTCCCCTCCTTTCTCCCTCCCCTTCTTCCTCTCTCCCTCCCCCTCCCTCAACCTCCTAACTCCCTCTCTCTCCCTCATCCTCTCCCTAATTCCCTCTCCCTCCCTTCCTCACCCTCTCCCTAACTCCCCTAACTCCCTCCCCTCCTTTCTCCCTCCCCTTCTTCCTCTCTCCCTCCCTTCCTCCCCCCCTCTCTCTCTCTCTCTCTCCCTCTCTCCCTCACTGGTCATGCATTAGTCATAACTGACATTTATCGGTCACAATTATCTCCCTATAATGGTTTTCTCTGTAAGAGAGAATCAGCATCTCTCTAGACTAGAGCATAGCCCAACATAGTATCCAACAACCTACAACCCAATTGGCCAGTTTTCCAGTTGCGGGTTGTTACAGTCGAGTGTAATGATGTGAAGAAAAAAAACTGCATTTGCCTGTCCGTAGCTCTCAGATAAAAAAAATCATTTGGAAGTTGTCCCAAATTGCACCCTATTCTCTATGGGCCCTGATCGAAAGTGGTGCACTATGTAGGGAATGGGGTTCTACTTGGGATGCAAGCCTTGGAGATATAAACAGGAAAGACAATTTCAGCAGCGTCCACTAATGAAGATGAACCATGTCGACTTGGCTCCTGAGGGAAATGGTTGGGAAGTTGTTTTGCTATAATGGCTACCATTAAAACTCATTCAATAGCAGCTGTAGGCAGTGGCAGTTATTTTAACAGCAGCAGTTAGCGGCCATCTTGTTTTCCAACTGCTATGGATATTGTCTCGCCAGTTGGGACCACCAAGCTAATTTTGTTTGACCATTATCAAAAGACAAACAGAGAGACTTCTTCACTAGGCTAGACACTGAGGCCATACACACACACACACACACGTGCGCGCACGCACACACACACACACATTAGACAGACACTAGACAGGAACACATTAGACAGACACAAGACAGGAACACATTAGACAGACACTAGACAGGCACACATTAGACAGACACTAGAAGCAGGCAGAAGGTGGATGGCAGACCCAGATAACAGCATATTATGGCTTAATTGATTTGCTAGTGTTTTTGGCCATTAGCACATTCACTACCCAATTAACTGAACCCCCCCCCCCTTGTTGTTTAGACCTGGTTACTTCCTGTTCCTGTTAGAGGATCCACCCGACCTTATCATCCACCCGTGACCCTATTTTACAGTGTGTCCCCATGACAACCGTTTGACCCCACCAGTTGACCCCACCAGAGCTATGGATTAAGACGTGTGTCTCTTCCTCCTTTGGTTTCGTTCCCATCACCGTTATAACATGTTGGTGCTTGAACATGTTATGCTGATGACTAACACTGTGGATTAAGACGTGTGTCTCTTCCTCCTTTGGTTTCGTTCCCATCACCGTTATAACATGTTGGTGCTTGAACATGTTATGCTGATGACTAAGACTGTGGATTAAGACGTTTTATTTTATTTATTTTTATTTCACCTTTATTTAACCAGGTAGGCTAGTTGAGAACAGGTTCTCATTTGCAACTGCGACCTGGCCAAGACCTGGCCAAGCATAGCAGAGTGGACAGACAACACAGAGTTACACATGGAGTAAACAATTAACAAGTCAATAACACAGTAGAGAAAAAAAAGGGGAGTCTATATACAATGTGTGCAAAAGGCATGAGGAGGTAGGCGAATAATTACAATATTGCAGATTAACACTGGAGTGATAAATGATCAGATGATCATGTACAGGTAGAGATATTTGTGTGCAAAAGAGCAGAAAGGTAAATAAATAAAAACTGTGGGGATGAGGTAGGTGAAAATGGGTGGGCTATTTACCAATAGATTATGTACAGCTGCAGCGATCGGTTAGCTGCTCAGATAGCTGATGTTTGAAGTTGGTGAGGGAGATAAAAGTCTCCAACTTCAGCGATTTTTGCAAATCGTTCCAGTCACAGGCAGCAGAGTACTGGAACGAAAGGCGGCCGAATGAGGTGTTGGCTTTGGGGATGCTCAATGAGATACACCTGCTGGAGCGCGTGCTACGGATGGGTGTTGCCATCGTGACCAGTGAGCTGAGATAAGGCGGAGCTTTGCCTAGCATGGCCTTGTAGATGACCTGGAGCCAGTGGGTCTGGCGACGAATATGTAGCGAGGGCCAGCCGACTAGAGCATACAAGTCGCAGTGGTGGGTAGTATAAGGTGCTTTAGTGACAAAATGGATGGCACTGTGATAAACTGCATCCAGTTTGCTGAGAAGAGTGTTGGAAGCCATTTTGTAGATGACATCGCCGAAGTCGAGGATCGGTAGGATAGTCAGTTTTACTAGGGTAAGCTTGGCAGCGTGAGTCAAGGAGGCTTTGTTGCGGAATAGAAAGCCAACTCTTGATTTGATTTTCGATTGGAGATGTTTGATATGGGTCTGGAAGGAGAGTTTGCAGTCTAGCCAGACACCTAGGTACTTATAGGTGTCCACATATTCAAGGTCGGAACCATCCAGTGTGGTGATGGTAGTCGGGCAAGCGGGTGCAGGCAGCGATCGGTTGAAAAGCATGCATTTGGTTTTACTAGCGTTTAAGAGCAGTTGGAGGCCACGGAAGGAGTGTTGTATGGCATTGAAGCTCGATTGGAGGTTAGATAGCACAGTGTCCAATGACGGGCCGAAAGTGTATAGAATGGTGTCGTCTGCGTAGAGGTGGATCAGGGAATCGCCCGCAGCAAGAGCAACATCATTGATATACACAGAGAAAATAGTCGGCCCGAGAATTGAACCCTGTGGCACCCCCATAGAGACTGCCAGTGGACCGGACAACATGCCCTCCGATTTGACACACTGAACTCTGTCTGCAAAGTAATTGGTGAACCAGGCAAGGCAGTCATCTGAAAAGCCGAGGCTACTGAGTCTGCCGATAAGAATATGGTGATTGACAGAGTCGAAAGCCTTGGCAAGGTCGATGAAGACGGCTGCACAGTACTGTCTTTTATCTATGGCGGTTATGATGTCGTTTAGTACCTTGAGTGTGGCTGAGGTGCACCCGTGACCGGCTCGGAAACCAGATTGCATAGCGGAGAAGGTACGGTGGGATTCGAGATGTTCAGTGACCTGTTTGTTGACTTGGCTTTCGAAGACCTTAGATAGGCAGGGTGTGTCTCTTCCTCCTTTGGTTTCGTTCCCATCACCGTTATAACATGTTGGTGCTTGAACATGTTATGCTGATGACTGACACTGTAAACTACTTCTGAGAGTTGGTGTTCTGTGTTTTCA
This sequence comes from Oncorhynchus nerka, assembly GCF_034236695.1. Classification (NCBI taxonomy): domain Eukaryota; kingdom Metazoa; phylum Chordata; class Actinopteri; order Salmoniformes; family Salmonidae; genus Oncorhynchus; species Oncorhynchus nerka. Next base: position 8,463,339 of record NC_088408.1, on the reverse strand, counting down.
TGTGTTTGTCACAGTGTTCATATTAGGACAATCATCTCCTGAGACTGAGGCTGGCCTAATTATATATATATATATATATATATATATAAACACCGTATTTTTGTTTGTTTGTTTGTTTACCTTTTTGAGAGAAATTGTTATTTATTTCTGATACAGCTGATGAATGCTTTGTGTTCTGTTCTGTAGCGTTGTCTTTCAAAGTACGTGTTTTATCGGGCTCTTTAGAGAACCTGGTATTGTTCTGTTCATTACGGTTTGACATTATGGTTGATGCTGTTGTTTCTCCCAACTTTAAACCTGATAGGCTGATGATTTCCGTCTATGTGACAATGCTCAATCTGATAAATTGATGGTTTCTGTGAACGTAACTATGACGATTTAACAGGATGTTTCTGAGCATTCTTCAATACCGGGGGGGGGGGGGGGGTCGTGCTTCTCTAGGTATTGTGATATTCTGGAAACAAAATACAACCAAATTTGATTTAGAATTGACTTGATGTTTGGGATATTCTCTACTCTCTGTATGTCTTGTGTGCGAAGATAATGTAAATATTGGTGATGTAAAAATGTTCTGGGATGTAAATAAAAACTACAGAAGAAAAATTACTTTTCTTTTCTTCAATCTTGAAAAAATGTTTTTCTTTCTCTGTGGTTTGTTTGCAGATTTCTGTTGTTAGACAACTATGAATATAGTGTATTTTGTGACCTCAGTGAATCCAGAATATTTTCAAAAACAAAGCCAACCTCGAACACAAATACAAAAGATGGTTATGTTTGGCTAAGTGCTTTGTGAGCCTGTGATTTGGTGTGTGCACTGCCTGGCTTCCACAAGGAAGTGTACATAATTACCTTGTTCAGGACGAGAGAGAGAAGGTCATTAATTGGTCTATTGATCCTGAATCCATTAGCATGCATCCCAGAGAGTACCAACCGACCCACTTACAAGTCACAGACATACCTCACCCACCCACTTACAAATCACAGTCATACCTCACTACCCCACCCACCCACTTACAAATCACAGTCATACCTCACTACCCCACCCACCCACTTACAAATCACAGACATAACTCACCCACCCACTTACAAATCACAGTCATACCTCACTACCCCACCCACCCACTTACAAATCACAGACATACCTCACCCACCCACTTACAAATCACAGTCATACCTCACTACCCCACCCACCCACTTACAAATCACAGACATACCTCACCCACCCACTTACAAATCACAGTCATACCTCACTACCCCACCCACCCACTTACAAATCACAGACATACCTCACCCACCCACTTACAAATCACAGTCATACCTCACCCACCCACTTACAAATCACAGTCATACCTCACCCACCCACTTACAAATCACAGTCATACCTCACCCACCCACTTACAAATCACAGTCATACCTCACCCACCCACTTACAAATCACAGACATACCTCACCCACCCACTTACAAATCACAGTCATACCTCACTACTCCACCCACCCACTTACAAGTCACAGTCATACCTCACTACTCCACCCACCCACTTACAAGTCACAGACATACCTCACTAACCCACCCACCGACTTACAAATCACAGTCATACCTCACTACCCCACCCACCCACTTACAAATC
>NC_088408.1:8389211-8456711 GCF_034236695.1 Oncorhynchus nerka | reverse complement strand
CTGTCTTCTGTGGACACACAAACACTGGGATCAACCTGTCTTCTGTGGACACACAAACACTGGGATCAACCTGTCTTCTGTGGACACACAAACACTGGGATCAACCTGTCTTCTGTGGACACACAAACACTGGGATCAACCTGTCTTCTGTGGACACACAAACACTGGGATCAACCTGTCTCCTGTGGACACACAAATACTGGGATCAACCTGTCTCCTGTGAACACACAAACACTGGGATCAACATGTCTCCTGTGGACACACAAACACTGGGATCAACCTGTCTTCTGTGGACACACAAACACTGGGATCAACCTGTCTTCTGTGGACACACAAACAACGGGATCAACCTGTCTTCTGTGGACACACAAACACTGGGATCAACCTGTCTTCTGTGGACACACAAACACTGGGATCAACCTGTCTTCTGTGGACACACAAACACTGGGATCAACCTGTCTCCTGTGGACACACAAATACTGGGATCAACCTGTCTCCTGTGAACACACAAACACTGGGATCAACATGTCTCCTGTGGACACACAAACACTGGGATCAACCTGTCTTCTGTGGACACACAAACACTGGGATCAACCTGTCTTCTGTGGACACACAAACACTGGGATCAACCTGTCTCCTGTGGACACAAAAACACTGGGATCAACCTGTCTCCTGTGGACACAGAAACACTTGGATCAACCTGTCTCCTGTGGACACACAAACACTGGGATCAACCTGTCTCCTGGGGACACAAAAACACTGGGATCAACCTGTCTCCTGTGGACACACAAACCTCTATCAAAACATGGGCTGGTGAGGAAAACAACCTCATCCTCTTTTCACTCCATATCTTATTTTTGTTTTTCTATGTGTGCAGATTTATCTGTCTAGTAAACATTTCTGCTCCAAGTCCAGCGAATAGTTTCTGTCATTTTCCCAAAAGGCACCCTATTCCCTATATAGGGCAACTGGTCAAACGTAGTGCACTATTATAGGTAGTAGGGTGCCGTTTGTGATGCAGACTCTGTCGCGCAAGTCGATGAAATTCAAGGAAGCCATTCAAGAGAAGATGATGAGATGGAAAGAGAGGAGGAGAAACAGAAAATGACATGGAAAGAAAAGGAGGAGAAATAGAATATGACATGGAAAGAGAGGAGGAGAAATAGAATATGACATGGAAAGAGAGGAGGAGAAATAGAAAATGACATGGAAAGAGAGGAGGAGAAATAGAATATGAAATGGAAAGAGAGGAGGAGAAATAGAATATGACATGGAAAGAGACGAGGAGAAATAGAATATGACATGGAAAGAGAGGAGGAGAAATAGAAAATGACATGGAAAGAGAGGAGGAGAAATAGAATATGACATGGAAAGAGAGGAGGAGAAATAGAATATGACATGGAAAGAGAGGAGGAGAAATAGAATATGAAATGGAAAGAGAGGAGGAGAAACAGAAAATGACATGGAAAGAAAAGGAGAAATAGAATATGACATGGAAAGAGAGGAGGAGAAATAGAATATGACATGGAAAGAGAGGAGGAGAAATAGAATATGAAATGGAAAGAGAGGAGGAGAAATAGAATATGACATGGAAAGAGAGGAGGAGAAATAGAAAATGACATGGAAAGAAAAGGAGAAATAGAAAATGACATGGAAAGAGAGGAGGAGAAATAGAATATGACATGGAAAGAGAGGAGGAGAAATAGAATATGAAATGGAAAGAGAGGAGGAGAAATAGAAAATGACATGGAAAGAAAAGGAGAAATAGAATGTGACATGGAAAGAGAGGAGGAGAAATAGAAAATGACATGGAAAGAAAAGGAGAAATAGAATATGACATGGAAAGAGAGGAGGAGAAATAGAATATGACATGGAAAGAAAAGGAGAAATAGAATATGACATGGAAAGAGAGGAGGAGAAATAGAATATGACATGGAAAGAGAGGAGGAGAAATAGAATATGAAATGGAAAGAGAGGAGGAGAAACAGAAAATGACATGGAAAGAAAAGGAGAAATAGAATATGACATGGAAAGAGAGGAGGAGAAATAGAATATGACATGGAAAGAGAGGAGGAGAAATAGAATATGACATGGAAAGAAAAGGAGAAATAGAAAATGACATGGAAAGAGAGGAGGAGAAATAGAATATGACATGGAAAGAGAGGAGGAGAAATAGAATATGACATGGAAAGAGAGGAGGAGAAATAGAAAATGACATGGAAAGAGAGGAGGAGAAATAGAATATGACATGGAAAGAGAGGAGGAGAAATAGAATATGACATGGAAAGAAAAGGAGAAATAGAATGTGACATGGAAAGAGAGGAGGAGAAATAGAATATGACATGGAAAGAGAGGAGGAGAAATAGAATATGACATGGAAAGAAAAGGAGAAATAGAATGTGACATGGAAAGAGAGGAGGAGAAATAGAATATGACATGGAAAGAGAGGAGGAGAAATAGAATATGACATGGAAAGAAAAGGAGAAATAGAATGTGACATGGAAAGAGAGGAGGAGAAATAGAATATGACATGGAAAGAAAAGGAGAAATAGAAAATGACATGGAAAGAAAAGGAGAAATAGAATATGACATGGAAAGAGAGGAGGAGAAATAGAATATGACATGGAAAGAGAGGAGGAGAAATAGAATATGACATGGAAAGAGAGGAGGAGAAATAGAATATGACATGGAAAGAGAGGAGGAGAAATAGAAAATGACATGGAAAGAGAGGAGGAGAAATAGAAAATGACATGGAAAGTGCAGAAAAAAAAGCTAACTAGCTCTTTGCTTGGCTAGCTAGCTAGCTGCTTGGCTGAACACAGAACAGCACACTGTTCTCCGATTAGCTAACTGGCTCAGTCTCATTAAAATAAAACTGTTGAATCTTGGAAACTCACAGCCTGTATTGGCGCCCCCTGACGAAAGATCTTATGTATCTGAACTGGGCTTAACTCTCTGCCCATCTGCCTATAAAACAACGGATGGTATTCAGAGCAAAAATGTCCCCAGTGCAGATGATTGTCTGTGTATGTGGCTCTACCTGTATAGATTGTATAGCTTACAGTACCAGTTTAAAGTTTGGACCTACTCATTCAAAGGGTGTTACTTTATTTCTATATTGTAGAATAATAGTGAAGACATCAACACTATGAAATAACAAATATGGAGTCATGTAGTAACCAAAAAAGTGTTTAAAAAAAATCAAAGTCTATTTTAGATTTTAGAGTCTTCAAAGTAGCCAACCTTTGCCTTGATGACAGCTTTGTACACTCTTGGCATTCTCTCAACCAGCTTCATGAGGAATGCTTTTCCAACAGTCTTGAAGGAGTTCCCACATATGCTGAGCACATGTTGGCTGCTTTTCCTTCACTCTGCGGTCCAACTCATTCTAAACCATGTCAATTTGGTTGAGGTCGGGGGATTGTGGAGGCCAGGTCATCTGATGCTTACCTTTATGTCTGCATATTATATAATGCTACAGCTATTGTTGTTTTGTTGCAGAATGTGCTTTCAATTTGAATATCAGCAAGAACTCTCAGTGTGTTGCATTCTGGTCCCTGGAGCCGGATTTGGTGGAAAATATGACTATTTTAAAACATGTAGAGAATAAGAAATATCTGCCTCTGCAGAATCTATCTAGCCCGGCTAATGAGACCTAATCTCAGACAGCGCCCACCCCACCCACACCCACACCTCACACAGACGTAGTACCAGACAGCGAAAATGTGTTATCTTTCACCGTTCTACCTACAAGAAGTTCAAGTGATTTGTTACCATCAATTTCTTTACTTCACAACAAAAATGGAAAATTCCCTATTAGAGGTAGAGCTAGCTAACATTATAGTCCTGTATTGAACTCTGAAAGACATCAACTAAATCATATCGCTATCTTTTGGTATACACACGGTCAATCAATTTAGCTTATGCCATGGCAGTCACTGCTAGACTGGTAGCTACCTTCAGCAGAGTAAACATTGTGGCGAAATCTGCTCGGAGCCTTCACCGTGCACTGCCACTTTAAGAGCACATGAGCAGTAAGGAAGGAGGAGATAAAGAGAGTTTGTTCAGCTCTTTGGGGAGGAGCTATTGGGTTGTGCGACAGTTTGATTGTGTGTGCTGTGCTGCAGAAGTTGTTTGCGCCCGTTATGGATCGCATGGATTAGTAGCAACACTGTTGCGAAGCTTTAACAAACAAACCAACAAACCCTCGGACAGTCAGACACCGGCAGGCCTGAAGACCACAGCTAAGATGTATCTTTTTCTCTCTCTTTCTCTTCCCTCATTCCAGTGCTTTACCCTGCAACAGACTCTCTATTTTTCAAATGCACTTCCCATTGAAGTTCATTAGAGCTGGACTATTATTTCCCTGCCAGAAGTATTTGGATGGACATTTTAGTAGGTTACTTGCAAGTTGTATATTATGTGAACTGTATTGAGGTGGGGTGTACTAATGACATGTGGCCGAGAAGACTGTGGACATTTTTAAGGCCTTTGTTGTGTCGATGAACACCCCCCACATTCATACCCTGTGCACTCATCCACTAGAAAATAATACAGATTATTGCAAATCCTATGTTGATGACTGGGTTCGTTCTTGTATGACGTTGCTGTTGAATTGCTCTGCCATTATTAGTATTATTGTATGAGGTATTCTTGTTTAGGTTACCCCTGTGCTGTGATGTGGGTTTTATATGGTGTGTATTCTCTTTTCTCTCCACTGGCTATCTGGTAAACGGGCTACACTCTAGGCAGTCTCTTCTGCTGATGTGTGTGGGTCTGGTAGTGGTACTCTCTCTATTCTACTCTTTTCCTGTCGGCATGGTTAATACCTGCCTGGCGCCCGAACAAAATCTTTCTTTACCCCTCTCTAATAAATACCGCTACAACATGTTTGTCTGTTCGTTCTATCTTTGACTGACCGTTACCAAACGTAAGCTAGCTAATATTACTCTTGTTTGGTATCTCAATTTGGTAGCCATCTATTCCACCCTTGTCTGGAAAGCACTAAAACTAGAAGTGTCGATATAGCTAACTCACTCTCTGTTTGTGTGTTGGTATCAATGATGAATGTATATAAATTTATATAAATTATCTATGGTTGGTTAGTTAGTTAACCAGCCAGTCTCAGCTGGCTTGCAATCTTGCTGCCAATTTAGTGACACTAGTTTTCGGAAAAAAAAATAAGCTGACTATATTGAAATGTCCACGTTAGGTATGCTTAGCTTGCCAGTCTAATAGAGATCAATACAATTAGTGGGGAGGTTAAGTGGTGTATTGTGATGTGTTTTGTTGTAGGTGGTACAGAATCTGCTTTACAACCCCTTAGCTCTGCACTAGGTGATGGTAAGTTGGCCAAAACATATTTACAATCTGACGGCTAAGATAGCTCAATTTTTACAGTAAGCATGGTATAAAGATGAATTGTGTTTGTATGGTTTGTGTTATGAGGTTACAGGTGGTTAGAGGTAGCCTGAGGTACCACAGAGAACCTTCCAGACCATGTCACCAATTTAGTCTACCCCTCTTCTCTTTTTTTACCTTTTATTTTGGTAAAACTCTGGTGTCATTCCACTGCTGAAAAGTACCCCAAAGTGGGGTCATTTTGGATACACAAGCATGAGGGAGCGGACACACCTTGCGGTTATGAAGCACTACAAGATTGTGGGACAGAAACCAGCCAGGGACACTGAAAGGTATAACATCAAGGCTACAACATCAATGACACAACATTCTTCTCTCTGCAAATTCTCAAAACACAATATAAAGACCATGTCTACAACATTCCCCAGCCAAGGGCTGCTATTGACAAGATCTGTCAAAGTCAGTGGGCTGGGGGAGGTTTAAAGACAGTACTTTAAGATGAAGACATTTCTTGGGGGGGTCGTGCAGGGTTGTGCTTAGACAGTAAATGTGTTGGTGACATTTCCCCTCAATCTCCCATACTCAACAATTCATACTGTGTAAGAACTTTCTTCCTAAGACTTTTCACACCTGCTTTACCCTCCCCCCCACCCCCACAGTCAAATACTTGTATAGCTAGCTACCTAGTTTACACCCCCCCCCACACTGTAACACAGTAGTTTGTTAGTCAGTAATACACCATATGGGTTTCAGTAGCTGCACTAAAAAGTTGGCAAAATAACTTAATGGGGACCATATTTGTAATCTACTCTCTCGGTGCTGAGCTTCTAACTCGAGCTAAAACCAACTCTTTTGTTTGAAAACTCTCTCCGCTATATATTCCGGTTGAAACATGTATGGTTGAATGTCACCATGTAGCTAATAGATGCTCCCATCGTCAAAATTCGTGTTGATGAGAGGAATCACTTGAAGCCATTGCATCTGGTCAGTTATTTCTGTTTCGCCCGAAAGATTGTTGTTAGTGTCCAGCTCCTTTTTCATAAAAAGTCCGGCTTGGGGGAGGGATGTGAGCCAGAGCATGAAGCAGCGCCCAACATAGTCTTTCAGAGACTGGAAACAAATGTGTCTGCTTGCATATTTAACAACGAATCTGCGGATAGGGACATCGCTGAAAGACGTCTAATGGCCCTATTGAACAAGATCTGCCTTCCTTCTGGGAATATATGTGTGAAACAGCTCACTGTCCTAGAAATGCCTCAGACCTGATGAAAACAGGCCACATTTCCCCAGGGTGACATTTTAGTTTTACGCCTTCCCCAAACCATAGCCTTAAACTTAATCACTTGGAATTAATACCTAAACTTAACCCTTTGACTTGTTTACAATTTAACCCTGTAAGGGACCGGTATTGAATTCTACTATGTGTAACTTCAGTGTACAATTTTTTTCTCTCTCGGTCTCTCTCTCTCTCTCTCTCTCTCTCTCTCTCTCTCCCCTCCTCCCCTATTTATATCTCTAATACAGTCATTTCCTCCCCTCTCTTTCTCTCTAACACTCAGACCTGGAGAGGAGAATGCTGGGAGAACAACAGGTGTAGTGCAGTAGTGTGTGCAGGCAGGTTTTAGTCACAAGCATCTGATTTAGCTTATCAAGTAATCTATTAAAACCTTAATTAGTTGAATCAGGTGGTCCAGTATTGGGCTGGTTTGGTAGAAAAACCTGGCGCACGCTGCATGCTGTTCAGAAATCATAAACGAGGAACGCTGTGTAATTACACAGACAAGACAACGACTCCATGAGATATATCCTTCCATCTACTCCTCCAGTCTTTCATGTTCTAATGTGACTCCGGAGAAGACAATCAGACAGTAATCACGGTCAGGCTAATGATGATGGAGTCATTAAGTCTGCTTCCTAATCATAGAACAAATTAATTGTCTTTTAATAAATCAGCCAGCTGAGGAGAAAACTATCATGACAAGTTCTCTAAGAAAATAGAAAACTCTGCCTGAAGTAAACTGAAACTCAACCACACTGCAGAAACAGGCATTAAGAAGCCATAAAATGATGGATGTGATTTAGAAGGTAATTAGGTTGGGTATGAAAAATTGTGCAGAAACAACCAGGCCATTCCCAACAAATGCCCCAATTCCATGTCATCACTACAAGTGCTATTTGATTCGCCAGATACTCTACACGACCATGTTCTGATAATGCCAAGCACAAAGAGGGACTGATCGAACCGGGCCGGGCTCAGGAGGGAGGGAGGGAGGGAGAGAGGGAGAGAGAGAGATCTCAGTATTCGTGGACGAGATGACAGTAGTAGAGGGGAGGAGATTCTCTCTCTCAAAAACGGTAATCTCCTACCCTCTAATACTGTCATCTCCTCCCATCTCTCTCTCAAAAACGGTAGATGGGAGGAGATGACAGTATTAGAGGGTAGGAGATTACCGTTTTTGAGAGAGAGAGAGATGGGAGGAGATGACAGTATTAGAGAGAGGGGAGGAGATGACAGTATTAGAGAGAGAGAGAGAGAGAGAGGGGAGGAGATGACAGTATTAGAGAGAGAGAGAGGGGAGGAGATGACAGTATTAGAGAGAGGGGAGGAGATGACAGTATTAGAGAGAGAGAGAGAGAGAGAGGGAGGAGATGACAGTATTAGAGAGAGAGAGAGGGAGGAGATGACAGTATTAGAGAGAGAGAGAGGGGAGGAGATGACAGTATTAGAGAGAGAGAGAGGGGAGGAGATGACAGTATTAGAGAGAGAGAGAGAGGGGAGGAGATGACAGTATTAGAGAGAGAGAGAGAGAGGGGGGAGGAGATGACAGTATTAGAGAGAGAGAGAGGGGAGGAGATGACAGTATTAGAGAGAAAGAGAGGGGAGGAGATGACAGTATTAGAGAGAGAGAGAGGGGAGGAGATGACAGTATTAGAGAGAAAGAGAGGGGAGGAGATGACAGTATTAGAGAGAGAGAGAGAGAGAGGGGAGGAGATGACAGTATTAGAGAGAGGGGATTTTGAAGACTGCTAAGCTAGTGATTTACTGACTCCTTTGTTTTCTCTCTGTCCCGTATTGACCAGTCAATTACGAGTCACAACTATATGTCTGTGACAGTCCCATACAATGGCAAACCAGCATCACACACAGACACAACTCTCTCTCTCAATTTCATTTTACATTTAAGGGACATTATTGGCATGGGAAACACATGTTAACATCTCTCTCTGTCTGAAGTCTATTGTTGACAACGCCAGGCTTACAACACTAGACAGTGACAAATCAATCAACACTCTTACAACAAACAGATCCAATAGGTAGAACTCTTTTTGGTTCCAGGTAGAACCCTTTTAGGTTCCATCTAGATACCTCTGTAGTAAGGGTTCTGCATGGAACCCCAAAGAGTTTTTACCTGAAAGCAAAAAGGGTTCTATGACCCTTTCCTTCAGTCAAATGACCTGGTGCCCTCATAGGTGGGATGCTATTAAAAAAAATCATAATTTCATAATTAATAAACATTACTTTTTTTTTAACTGCCAAAAACATGCTGTTTCTAGCTCTAACAGTTTTGTTATATTTCAGTATTCTGTAATATTGGGATGCAAACTCAAAATTAAATGTATTTCAACTCTATATCTGACATGATACAGGTTCCTTTTTAATTTAAAGCCCATAACCAGGTGTGTGTGGTGTATACTTTTGTTTCAAAGTAAATGTGTTTTTAAGTCTACCAAGAAACAGTCTGTTTGACCGATTTAGCCCACTGCAGTACATTTATTAAGGGTTTCTCTGTGGGGACAGCCGAAGAACCCATTTAGGTTTTAGATGGTACTTTGTTCTTCTAGGAGTGGAAGCCTATTCTCTTCCAGCGATAGTGGAGATGAGGGATGGCTCAGTGTCTTTGTAAATAATACCCTTCCAACTGTTTTAGAAGCAGGACCGTAGTGTGGTATATGATACAGAAGGCTTTGATAGTAGTCTGGATGAATGAACTTGTTAAAAGAGATGGATTGAAATAAGTGAATGTGGCTCGTTGATGAGAGACAATGATGGAAGGGGACAATCGTTCAGCTGAGATTAATTTTCACAGAGGACCATCTGAATAAAGGAGCCCACAATGACTGTTATGACTGAGCAGGCCAACCATGACTGTTAGGAGTCAGCCAGCAAAACCATGATGGTTATGACTCAGCCAGCAAAACCATGATGGTTATGACTCAGCCCACCATGACTGTTAGGACTCAGCCCACCATGACTGTCAGGACTCAGCCAGCAAAACCATGACTGTTATGACTCAGCCAGCAAAACCATGACTGTTATGACTCAGCCCACCATGAATGTTATGACTCAGCCCACCATGACTGTCAGGACTCAGCCAGCAAAACCATGACTGTTATGACTCAGCCCACCATGACTGTTATGACTCAGCCCACCATGAATGTTATGACTCAGCCCACCATGACTGTCAGGACTCAGCCAGCAAAACCATGACTGTTATGACTCAGCCCACCATGACTGTTATGACTCAGCCCACCGTGACTGTTAGGACTCAGCCCACCGTGACTGTTAGGACTCAGCCCACCGTGACTGTTATGACTCAGCCCACCATGACTGTTAGGACTCAGCCCACCATGACTGTTAGGACTCAACCAGCCCACAATGACTGTTAGGACTCAGCCAGCAAAACCATGACTGTTATGACTCAGCCAGCAAAACCATGACTGTTATGACTCAGCCAGCAAAACCATGACTGTTATGACTCAGCCCACCATGAATGTTATGACTCAGCCCACCATGAATGTTATGACTCAGCCCACCATGACTGTCAGGACTCAGCCAGCAAAACCATGACTGTTATGACTCAGCCCACCATGACTGTTATGACTCAGCCCACCATGAATGTTATGACTCAGCCCACCATGACTGTCAGGACTCAGCCAGCAAAACCATGACTGTTATGACTCAGCCCACCATGAATGTTATGACTCAGCCCACCATGACTGTTATGACTCAGCCCACCATGACTGTTAGGACTCAGCCCACCATGACTGTTAGGACTCAGCCCACCGTGACTGTTAGGACTCAGCCCACCATGAATGTTATGACTCAGCCCACCATGACTGTTATGACTCAGCCCACCATGACTGTTAGGACTCAGCCCACCGTGACTGTTATGACTCAGCCCACCGTGACTGTTATGACTCAGCCCACCGTGACTGTTATGACTCAGCCCACCGTGACTGTTATGACTCAGCCCACCGTGACTGTTAGGACTCAGCCCACCGTGACTGTTAGGACTCAGCCCACCGTGACTGTTAGGACTCAGCACACCATGACTGTTAGGACTCAGCCCACCATGACTGTTAGGACTCGGCCCACCATGACTGTTATGACTCAACCAGCCCACAATGACTGTTAGGACTCAGCCAGCAAAACCATGACTGTTAGGACTCAGCCAGCAAAACCATGACTGTTATGACTCAGCCAGCAAAACCATGACTGTTATGACTCAGCCCACCGTGACTGTTAGGACTCAGCCCACCGTGACTGTTAGGACTCAGCCCACCGTGACTGTTAGGACTCAGCCCACCATGAATGTTATGACTCAGCCCACCATGACTGTCAGGACTCAGCCAGCAAAACCATGACTGTTATGACTCAGCCCACCATGAATGTTATGACTCAGCCCACCATGACTGTTATGACTCAGCCCACCATGACTGTTATGACTCAGCCCACCATGACTGTTAGGACTCAGCCCACCGTGACTGTTAGGACTCAGCCCACCGTGACTGTTAGGACTCAGCCCACCATGAATGTTATGACTCAGCCCACCATGACTGTTATGACTCAGCCCACCATGACTGTTAGGACTCAGCCCACCGTGACTGTTAGGACTCAGCCCACCGTGACTGTTATGACTCAGCCCACCGTGACTGTTAGGACTCAGCCCACCGTGACTGTTAGGACTCAGCCCACCGTGACTGTTAGGACTCAGCCCACCGTGACTGTTAGGACTCAGCACACCATGACTGTTAGGACTCAGCCCACCATGACTGTTAGGACTCAGCCCACCATGACTGTTATGACTCAACCAGCCCACAATGACTGTTAGGACTCAGCCAGCAAAACCATGACTGTTAGGACTCAGCCAGCAAAACCATGACTGTTATGACTCAGCCAGCAAAACCATGACTGTTATGACTCAGCCCACCGTGACTGTTAGGACTCAGTCCACCGTGACTGTTAGGACTCAGCCTACCGTGACAGTTATGACTCAGCCCACCGTGACTGTTATGACTCAGCCCACCATGACTGTTATGACTCAGCCTACCATGACTGTTATGACTCAGCCTACCATGACTGTTATGACTCAGCCCACCATGACTGTTAGGACTCAGCACACCATGACTGTCAGGACTCAGCCAGCAAAACCATGACTGTTATGACTCAGCCCACCATGACTGTTAGGACTCAGCCCACCATGACTGTTAGGACTCAGCCCACCATGACTGTTAGGACTCAGCCCTCTAGCTTTTTCCCCAATGAGATTTTCAAGCTTCTGAATCTGGTGGGTCACATTGACTTTATAATTTAAAGGTAGACTCAGTCGACGTTGCCATTAGCGGCACTGCAAGCTATTGGGAATGTTTGAGTGCTTAGGCTAAAGCAAACCATCTTTAGACTAAAGTCGAGGAGTGAAGTCGAGATACTTGCATCTGTGACAGCTGAAAGTTTGGACACTAATGTGGTTTTCCAACAGCAAGGCTCAGATCAACATGACAGTGTTGCCAGTGTTTACAGTGGGGCAAAAAAGTATTTAGTCAGCCACCAATTGTGCAAGTTCTCCCACTTAAAAATATGAGAGGCCTGTAATTTTCATCATAGGTACACTTCAACTATGACAGAGAAAATGATAATTTATTTCTCCAGAAAATCACATTGTAGGATATTTTTATGAATTTATTTGAAAATTATGGTGGAAAATAAGTATTTGGTCACCTACAAACATGCAAGATTTCTGGCTCTCACAGACCTGTAACCTCTTCTTTAAGAGGCTCCTCTGTCCTCCACTCATTACCTGTATTAATGGCACCTGTTTGAACTTGTTATCGGCATAAAATACACCTGTCCACAACCTCAAACAGTCACACTCCAAAATCCACTATGGCCAAGACCAAAGAGCTGTCAAAGGACACCAGAAACAAAATTGTAGACCTGCACCAGGCTGGGAAGACTGAATCTGCAATAGGTAAGCAGCTTGGTTTGAAGACATCAACTGTGGGAGCAATTATTAGGAAATGGAAGACATACAAGACCACTGATAATCTCCCTCGATCTGGGGCTCCACGCAAGATTTCACCCCGTGGGGTCAAAATGATCACAAGAACGATGAGCAAAAATCCCAGAACCACACGTGAATCACCTGCAGAGAGCTGGGACCAAAGTAACAAAGCCTACCATCAGTAACACACTATGCCGCCAGGGACTCAAATCCTGCAGTGCCAGACGTGTCCCCCTGCTTAAAGCCAGTACATGTCCAGGCCCGTCTGAAGTTTGCAAGAGAGCATTTGGATGATCCAGAAAAAGATTGGGAGAATGTCATATGGTCAGATGAAACCAAAATATAACTTTTTGGTAAAAACCCAACTTGTCGTGTTTGGAGGACAAAGAATGCTGAGTTGCATCCAAAGAACACCATACCTACTGCGAAGCATGGGGGTGGAAACATCATGCTTTGGGGATGTTTTTCTGCAAAGGGACCAGGACGACTGGTCCGTGTAAAGGAAAGAATGAATGGGGCCATGTATCGTGAGATTTTGAGTGAAAACCTCCTTCCATCAGCAAGGGCACTGAAGATGAAACGTGGCTGGGTCTTTCAGCATGACAATGATCCCAAACACACCGCCCGGGCAACAAAACAGTGGCTTCGTAAGAAGCATTTCAAGGTCCTGGAGTAGCCTAGCCAGTCTCCAGATCTCAACCCCATAGAACATCTTTGGAGGGAGTTGAAAGTCCGTGTGGCCCAGCAACAGCCCCAAAACATCACTGCTCTAGAGGAGATCTGCATGGAGGAATGGGCCAAAATACCAGCAACAGTGTGTGGAAACCTTGTGAAGACTTACAGAAAACATTTGACCTCTGCCATTGCCAACAAACGGTATATAACAAAGTATTGAGATAAACTTTTGTTATTGATCAATACTTATTTTCCACCATAATTTGCAAATAAATTCATTAAATATCCTACAATGTGATTTTCTGGATTTTTTTTCTCATTTTGTCTGTCATAGTTGAAGTGTACCTATGATGAAAATTACAGGCCTCTCTCATCTTTTTAAGTGGCAGAACTTGCACAATTGGTGTCTGACTAAATACTTTTGTACCCCACTGTATATATAACAAAAAAGTATGTTGAAATAAAAATATTGAACACCCCTATGACTCCCAAACTGAAATCTTAATAAATGATTGTGTGTATACATTATACAATAAACTAGTGAGAGCTTCAAACATCATATTTATTTGTATATATCCACATTATACATGAATCATGGCAAAGTTGGTTCCTGTTTCAGTCATGTCTTTGGGTCACGTTTGCTTGGGTCCAACAAAAACAGCCTAATGATTGGTTGACCACAGAGCCTAATGATTGGTTGACCACAGAGCCTAATGATTGGTTGACCACAGAGCCTAATGATTGGTTGACCACAGAGCCTAATGATTGGTTGACCACAGAGCCTCCCACTATGCAGTCGATGGCTGCAGGATGAAGATGGTGAAGGACAACTTCAGAAACTTGCTGTCGACTGCAGTCAAAAACTTCATGACCTTTGATCACGTGATTTTTGTAAAGTTCCGCAAGTCGGACAATTTATTTATCCCTAGAATGCAACACACTTTGAAAGACGACTTAACAAAAGTGATCTGCAATACGTTACTCTGACATAGAGGACTCAGAGTATTTGCACTGCTACAACGTGGTAGCTATGGGACCAAAACAGCGGAGAAGTTTACCCTCGCGCTTCGATGCTCCTGGTTGTTGCGGAAATTGACCCACCACCACTGTTTACTTCGTGAATTTACAGTACCAGTCAACAGTTTGGACTGTCATTTCTCTTTGCTTATTTGAGCTATTCTTGCCATAATATGGACTTAGCCCTATTTTGTAAAATACTATCTTCTGTATACCCCCTACATTGTCACAACACAACTGATTGGCTCAAATGCATTAAGAAGGAAAGAAATTCCACAAATTAACTTTTAACAAGGCACACCTGTTAATTGAAATGCATTCCAGGTGACTACCTCATGAAGCTGGTTGAGTGAATGCCAAGAGCGTGCAAAGCTGTCATCAAGGCAAAGGGTAGCTACTTTGAAGAATCTCAAATATAAAATACACTTGGATTTGTTTAACTCTTGTTTGGTTACTACATTATTCCATGTGTTATTTCATAGTTTTGATGTCTTCACTATTATTCTACAATGTTGAATGAGTACGTGTCCAAACTTTTGACTGGTACTTTACGTAATCTCATTGACCTAACCTAACCTTTGACCTGACCCAGCACCTTATACATTACTGCCCCACAATGGCAGGAAGTGACATCCCCCAAAAAACACCAAACTAAACAACACATAAATGGCTCTTCCCACACATAGGCTTCATTCTGTCACCCAACACTAAAATTAGCATATACCATACCAATGACCTTAGAAGTTGGTAAGTTGGTACACAAACAGATCTGGGACCAGGTTATACTCTCCCACACAGGTATTATAAATCAACGTTTTCAAATACTGAGATGTTTCCTATCATCACACCTAGATGTTCACAGGTGGGACTTTTACTGAAAATCTAATGAGGTTATTCTCCTGCTGATCAATTCTTAACTGCAGTGTTACCATGGCAGCTGCTGCCAGCTGTCAGCTGATTGTTTTTCTATGAATAGCCACACTTCCTGGGTCAAAGGTCACCATTGAGGGGAGAGGGAAATTATCTATCGACTAGGCTGCAGCTGGCTGCATTACCAAGACGTTACACAGGCATAACTCTCTCTCACACACACACATAACACATACGCACGCACAAATGCACACACACTACAGTCGTGGCCAAAAGTTTTAAGAATGAAACATTAATTTTCACAAAGTTTGCTGCCTCAGTTTGTATGATGGCAATTTGCATATACTCCAGAATGTTATGAAGAGTGATCAGATGAATTGCAATTAATTGCTAAGTCCCTCTTTGCCATGCAAGTGAACTGAATCCCAGAAAAACATTTCCACTGTATTTCAGACCTGCCACAAAAGGACCAGCTGACATAATGTCAGTGATTCTCTCGTTAACACAGGTGTGAGTGTTGAAGAGGACAAGGCTAGAGATCACTCTGTCATGCTGATTGGGTTCGAATACCAGACTGGAAGCTTCAAAAGGAGGGTGGTGCTTGGAATCATTGTTCTTCCTCTGTCAACCATGGTGACCTGCAAGGAAACAAGTGCCGTCATCATTGCTTTGCACAAAAAGGGCTTGACAGGCAAGGACATTGCTGCTAGTAAGATTGCACCTAAATCAACCATTTATTGGATCCTCAAGAACTTCAAGGTTTGTGGTTCAATTGTTGTGAAGAAGGCTTCAGGGCGCCCAAGAAAGTCCAGCAAGCGCCATTCATGTGTGGGGTTGCTTCTCAGCCAAGGGAGTGGGCTCATTCACAATTTTGCCTAAGAAAACAGCCATGAATAAAGAATGGTACCAACATATCCTCCGAGAGCAACTTCTTCATGAACAATGCCTTTTCCAGCATGTTGGAGCACCTTGCCTTAATGCCATAAGGCAAAAGTGATAACCAAGTGGCTTGGGGAACAAAACATCAATATTTTGGGTCCGTGGCCAGGAAACTCCCCAGACCTTAATGCCATTGAGAACTTGTGATCAATCCTCAAGAAGCAGGTGGACAAACAAAAACCCACAAATTCTGACAAACTCCAAGCATTGATTATGCAAGAATGGGCTGCCATCAGTCAGGATGTGGCCCAGAAGTTAGTTGACAGCATTCCAGGGCAGATTGCAGAGGTCTTGAAAAAGAAGGGTCAACACTGCAAATATTGACCCTTTACATCAACTTCATTTAATTGTCAATAAAAGCCTTTGACACTTATGAAATGCTTGTAATTATACTTCAGAACAGGGCTCCGGGCAGCCGAGCGGAAATGGAGGAAAACTCGCCTCCCTGCAGACCTGGCATCCTTTCACTCCCTCCTCTCTACATTTTCCTCCTCTGTCTCTGCTGCTAAAGCCACTTTCTACCACTCTAAATTCCAAGCATCTGCCTCTAACCCTAGGAAGCTCTTTGCCACCTTCTCCTCCCTCTTGAATCCTCCTCCCCCTCCCCCCCCTCCTCCCTCTCTGCAGATGACTTCGTCAACCATTTTGAAAAGAAGGTCGACGACATCCGATCCTCGTTTGCTAAGTCAAACGACACCGCTGGTTCTGCTCACACTGCCCTACCCTGTGCTCTGACCTCTTTCTCCCCTCTCTCTCCAGATGACATCTCACGTCTTGTGACGGCCGGCCGCCCAACAACCTGCCCGCTTGACCCTATCCCCTCCTCTCTTCTCCAGACCATCTCCGGTGACCTTCTCCCTTACCTCACCTCGCTCATCAACTCATCCCTGACCGCTGGCTACGTCCCTCCCGTCTTCAAGAGAGCGAGAGTTGCACCCCTTCTGAAAAAACCTACACTCGATCCCTCCGATGTCAACAACTACAGACCAGTATCCCTTCTTTCTTTTCTCTCCAAAACTCTTGAACGTGCCGTCCTTGGCCAGCTCTCCCGCTATCTCTCTCAGAATGACCTTCTTGATCCAAATCAGTCAGGTTTCAAGACTAGTCATTCAACTGAGACTGCTCTTCTCTGTATCACGGAGGCGCTCCGCACTGCTAAAGCTAACTCTCTCTCCTCTGCTCTCATCCTTCTAGACCTATCGGCTGCCTTCGATACTGTGAACCATCAGATCCTCCTCTCCACCCTCTCCGAGTTGGGCATCTCCGGCGCGGCCCACGCTTGGATTGCGTCCTACCTGACAGGTCGCTCCTACCAGGTGGCGTGGCGAGAATCCGTCTCCTCACCACGTGCTCTCACCACTGGTGTCCCCAGGGCTCTGTTCTAGGCCCTCTCCTATTCTCGCTATACACCAAGTCACTTGGCTCTGTCATAACCTCACATGGTCTCTCCTATCATTGCTATGCAGACGACACACAATTAATCTTCTCCTTTCCCCTTCTGACGACCAGGTGGCGAATCGCATCTCTGCATGTCTGGCAGACATATCAGTGTGGATGACGGATCATCACCTCAAGCTGAACCTCGGCAAGACGGAGCTGCTCTTCCTCCCGGGGAAGGACTGCCCGTTCCATGATCTCGCCATCACGGTTGACAACTCCATTGTGTCCTCGTCCCAGAGCGCTAAGAACCTTGGCGTGATCCTGGACAACACCCTGTCGTTCTCAAATAACATCAAGGCGGTGGCCCGTTCCTGTAGGTTCATGCTCTACAACATCCGCAGAGTACGACCCTGCCTCACACAGGAAGCGGCGCAGGTCCTAATCCAGGCACTTGTCATCTCCCGTCTGGATTACTGCAACTCGCTGTTGGCTGGGCTCCCTGCCTGTGCCATTAAACCCCTACAACTCATCCAGAACGCCGCAGCCCGTCTGGTGTTCAACCTTCCCAAGTTCTCTCACGTCACCCCGCTCCTCCGCTCTCTCCACTGGCTTCCAGTTGAAGCTCGCATCCGCTACAAGACCATGGTGCTTGCCTACGGAGCTGTGAGGGGAACGGCACCTCACTACCTCCAGGCTCTGATCAGGCCCTACACCCAAACAAGGGCACTGCGTTCATCCACCTCTGGCCTGCTCGCCTCCCTACCACTGAGGAAGTACAGTTCCCGCTCAGCCCAGTCAAAACTGTTCGCTGCTCTGGCCCCCCAATGGTGGAACAAACTCCCTCACGACGCCAGGACAGCGGAGTCAATCACCACCTTCCGGAGACACCTGAAACCCCACCTCTTTAAGGAATACCTAGGATAGGATAAAGTAATCCTTCTCCCCCCCCCCTTAAAAGACCTAGATGCACTATTGTAAAGTGGCTGTTCCACTGGATGTCATAAGGTGAAAGCACCAATTTGTAAGTCGCTCTGGATAAGAGCGTCTGCTAAATGACTTAAATGTAAATGTATGTAAATGTTCAGTATTCCATAACATCTGACAAAATTATCTAAAGACACTGAAGCAGCAGACTTTGTGAAAATTTATATTTGTGTCATTCTCAAAACTTTTGGTCACGACTGTACATATACAATCCCACAGTGCATACACAGTGCATCCATGTTATAGAAACACACATGATAGGCAATACCATATGGGATTCCTATGTAGCCACACATTCCTTTTATTGACTGAGATTTGAGAGCACAGAGTGGGGTGAGGGAGGTAGTGGTTAGAGATTTCTCTCCGATTTGAGAGACCGACAGAGTGGGGAGAGAGATTTCTCTCTGTCTTTTGCGGTGTGGCTCAGGGCTCAGAGTTTTAATCAATCTCAACTGTAGATTAGATTTTACACAAGGCCACAACTCCTACATCCCATCCTATCATCGATAAAAACAATTTGAGAAGGTTGATTGGCTGGTCTGTGCCCAGATAAATAAGAGCTTGGTGGGTTGTGCTGTGAAGTACAGAGAGCCATTTCTACACTGCCAACACCTGTCCAATCAGACCCAGACACAACGAATATTAAATGTTTTACTCACACAGACAGACACACAGAGAACACTAAACGTTTTCCGTTAGCCTCTGTGTTGTTGAGGGCTGTCTGTGCTGGCAGTAAAACATGTGTAAGTGTATTTTGCAAGCCTTATCACAGTATTACTGACACAGATAACTTCAAGCTAATTAATCAGAGGGGAGGGATGGCAGCTGGCTCTCTCTCTCTCTCTCTCTCTCTCTCTCTCTCTGTGCATGCTGGGAGTGATTGGTGCATGCTGGGAATTGTTTGAGTGAAGGAGTGCGTGTGTTGTGGAGAGTTAGATATTCACAACTTTATTTCGGTTTGCTATTTGTTGGTGTCATTTATTTGGTTTTCTTCTGTGCATGATTAAGGTTATAATTTTTGTTGTGGTAGAATTAAGTATTTTGTTTTTCGTATCGAAATTACCCTGATTTTGGCGGGGATGGCAGCCCGATTGGGGATGCCGTCCCTGTCACTTCGGCACGGCTTTAGGTGTGTTACTGAAGCTGCTGTCACGGTGGAGGAATTTCTGGTCGCAGTAGGAGAGAAGGTAGGCTATGAGAATATTGCTTATGCATCCCGGATTAATAAAGCTGTGGTGGTATTTCTTAAAGAAGAGTGTCTGGTTGATCGTATGGTTGAGCATGGCGTACTTCTTAAAGAAGAGTGTCTGGTTGATCGTATGGTTGAGCATGGCGTACTTCTTAAAGAAGAGTGTCTGGTTGATCGTATGGTTGAGCATGGTGTATTTCTTAAAGAAGAGCGTCTTGTTGATCGGATGGTTGAGCATGGCGTACTTCTTAAAGGAGTGTTTATTCAAGTTACGCCGCTTTTTTCCCCGTCACCAAGGGTAACGATTTCAAACGTACCACCGTTTATTCCAAATGAACTATTGGAGCGCGAGTTATTGCGCTTTGGGAAGTTCGCCAGTTCAATTAGGGTTGTCCCGTTGGGTTGCAAACACCCGGTGTTGAAACAGGTAATGTCATTTCGGCGACAGGTGTTTATGTTTTTGGACTCACCGGAGCAGACTTTAGAGTTATCGTTTAAAATCAAGTATGACAAGAGAATGTATATGGCTTATGCTAGTACGGGTAGTCAACGGTGTTTTGAGTGTGGGGATGTTGGTCATAAGCGACATGCTTTCCCGAAAAGGGAGAAGGCCGAGGGAGGGGTGCAGGTGGTCATCATAACGCCTGGGCCCACTGATGTAGGTAGAGGTGAGCTGACAGCGGTAGAGCAGCCACAAGCACCTGTTGCTGAGGAACAAGTTATCCTTGTTGAGGGCATGGGGTTGCAACTTGTATTAGAAGGTAATGTTATGCTACAGAAAAATATTGTTGTAGAAGGTAAGGATGTATCTGAAGAGCCAGTTCCTCAGACTGGTGAGCAGGTGCCCAGTATGAGTGCTGGGGTAAAGGAGGGGGTTCATGTGGAGCTAGGCTCCCAGGTAGTGGAGGAGATGCCCACTGCAAGTAACGGGGTACAGGAGGGGGTTCATGTGGAGCTAGGCTCCCAGGGAGTGGAGGAGATGCCCACTATGAGTGCTGGGGTTCATGTAGAGCTAGGCTCCCAGGTAGTGGAGGAGATGCCCTCTATGAGTAATGAGGTACAGGAGAGGGTTCATGTGGAGCTAGGCTCCCAGGTAGTGGAGGAGATGCCCACTATGAGTAGTGATGTTCAGGTGGAGCTAGTCTCCCAGGTAGTGGAGGAGATGCCCACTATGAGTAGTGATGTTCAGGTGGGGCTAGTCTCCCAGGTAGTGGAGGAGATGCCTGGTACGAGTGATGAGGTGCAAGTGGGGAGTGTTGAAAGGGATGTGGTAGAGGGGAGTCAGTTGTCTGTGGTCTCAGCTGAGGATCAGGAGAATGATATGGATATCTCTTTAGATATGACAGCTGCTGGTGAGGACTCAGTTTATGATCTAGAGGAGGTAAATGAGTTTCTGGATCAGACTTTTGGGAAATCTGTCAAATTGGCAGATTATTTTGATGTTGATAAGTTTGTGAGGTCAGCTGTGATGTTACAGAAGACGGTGGGGTTAGACCAATTGAGTGAGAAGAAGCGGTTTCGTTTGAGGAAATGTATTACTGCTGTTGCAGCAGCAAAAGGTGGTGGGAAACGTAGTCAGGTTAAGAGAAGAAAAAAAAATAATGATGATGATCATGCTTCATAGGGTGTCCTTTTCTATATGGAAGTAATAAGGGTAGGTTCTCTCAATATTAATGGGGGAAGGGACAGGAATAAGAGGGCTTGGGTATTAGTAATAAAACAGATAAGGCTTAATGTAGTTTTCTTACAGGAGACACATAGTGATGAGGAAAATGAGGTTGACTGGGGTATGTGGTGGGAGGGGCAGCATGTACTACTACTAATTTCAGTGCTGGGGTGGCCATCTTGTTTTCCTCAGGCTTAGGGGTGACTGTGGTATCTACAACAGAGATTGTCAAGGGTCGGGTTTTATTGGTCAAGGTGGATGTTATGTTTTTTATTTATTTTTATTTTTTATGTTTATGCTCCTAATGAGGGTACAGAGCGTATTGCTGTTTTTGATCAAATAAAGGAAACCTTAAGACAATGTGACCAAGAGGGGTGTATGGTTTTAGGGGGTGACTGGAATTGTACAGTGGATTTTACTGTTGATCGCACCGCTGAAGAACCTCACCTGCCTATTAACTGAGTTTGAGCTTTCTGATGTGTGGAGAGTAAGGAATGCAAAAGTTAGGCAGTACACATGGCTAAAAATTAATGAAGGTCGTGTCAGTGCAGCAAGGTTAGACAGGTTGTATGTATCTGAGCAATACTGTAGTAGGGTTGGAAAGTGTGCCATTACTCCTGTGGGTTTCTCTGATCATCATATTGTTACTGTTGATATTCACTTGTCCTGTCCACGAAGGTTATCACCTGGTATTTTAATGTTAAATTGTTACATGATGTCATGTTTTGTGACAGGTGTTTGTTGTTTTGGGAAAAATTGAGGGTTATAAAGGGGAATTTTGAGTCCTTGAGACAATGGTGGGAGGTTGGGAAGGCCCAAATACGAGTATTTTGTCAACAGTATACTGCTCTGTCTCAAATTGAAGTTAAAGATACTATCAAGGCCCTTGAACAGGACATCAAGTATATTGAATTGAAGCTGCTCACTCAGGATGACCCTGGACTAGTCATGAATTTACAGGACAAGAGACATGAACTGAGGTCCTTTCTGCATGAAAGAGTGAAGGGTGCCTTGATTAGGTCTCGTTTCGCTTCCCTCAAGGATATGGATGCTCCTAGTGCTTTTAAAAAAAACCTAGGACAGTCGACGTTTCAACGTAAACAGATGGTCTGCCTTCGTCTCCCTGATGGGAAGGTGACCATGAATGATATTGAAATGCGTCAACATGCTGTGGATTTCTACTCGTCCCTTTATAAGGCGGAGGATTGTGACTCTCTGTGTACTGAACAGTTGTTACATGGTCTTCCTCAATTGGGACCTGAGCAGAGAGTCGCATTGGATGCTGACATTACACTGCAGGAGCTGTCTACAGCAGTTATGCAGCTCTCACCAGGCCGAGCCCCTGGCATCGATGGTTTACCATCTGAGTTCTATAAGCACTTTTGGGGGTCTATTGGGGAGGATTTTTATGAAGTGTTGTGTGAATCTTTTCATGAGGGTTCTCTTCCTGTATCCTGTCAACGTGCAGTGCTTTCACTGTTGCCAAAAAAGGGGGATTTGTCATAAAAAATTGGAGACCTGTTGCTTTGCTGTGCGCAGAATACAAAATTGTTTCTAAATGTCTCTCAAACAGGTTGAAAGAGTATCTGGGATTGTTGATCCACAAGGACCAGTCCTACTGTGTACCTGATCGCTCTATTGTTGACAACTTGTTTATGATAAGAGATGTTTTAGACATTTGTAAACTGTCTGATGTAAATGTGGGTCTACTTTCGTTGGATCAGGAGAAGGCTTTTGATCGTGTGGACCATCAGTACTTGTTTAAAACAATGAAAGCCTTTGGGTTTGGGGATGTTTTTCTGTCTTGGGTGAATTTACTGTATGCTGGAGCCTTGTGTATGGTGAAGGTGGGTGGTGGTTTAAGTTGCCCCATCCCTGTCCAAAGGGGCATCAGGCAGGGATGCCCAATTTCAGGGCAGTTATATAGTCTGGCGATTGAACCAATGCTTTGTTTTTTAAGAGCGAAGCTTACTGGTTTCTCTGTGCCAGGTGTAAAGAAGGGTCCCACGATAGCACTGTCCGCGTATGCAGATGACGTGATACTTTTTATTACAGGGGGTGAGGATGTTAAGGTTCTCTCAAACACTTTAAAGGTGTATGAGGGGGCCTCCTCAGCTAGAGCTAATTGGGGAAAGAGTGAAGCGCTGTGGGCAGGTCGGCTTCAAACGGGGTCCACTCCAAGGTTACCAGGGGGGCTTCAGTGGGGCAGAGATGGGATGAAGACTTTGGGGGTTTTTCTAGGCTCTTTCAGAAAAAGAACTGGGAGGGTGTATTGGAGAAAGTGTGTGCCAGACTGTCAAGATGGAAATGGTTGCTACCCCAGCTGTCTTATAGGGGAAGGGTCCTGGTAGCTAATAATCTTGCTGCCTCTACCCTGTGGCACAGACTAATGATTTACAGCCACCAAAGGGTCTGATACAAGAGCTTCAGAGGACCCTTGTCAATTTCTTCTGGTCTGGACAACACTGGATCAAAGCTGCAGCCCTGTACCTGCCACTGCACGAGGGTGGGCAAGGCCTGGTGGACATTTCCTCTAGGATCACGGCTTTCCGGCTCCAAGCAGCCCAGAGATTGTTGTACAGAGACTGTTGGAGCTGGGTTGAAACAGCCTACACATTGATGAGGAGAGCGGGCTGTTTGGGGTTAGACAAGCATCTTTTCCTCTTAAAGCTGGAGGGGGGTGATTTGACTGGCCTGACTCCATTTTATGAGTCTGTTATGCAGGCTTGGAGAGTCTTTGTCAAGTCCCATAAGGCCTGCACGCCACCAGGGATGTGGCTTTTTGAAGAGCCTCTTTTTCATAACACTGCCATCCAGTCCCGTGTTCTGGGTTCAGCTAGCCTGCGTTCATGCCTGTTAGGTGTGGGGTGTACCAAGCTGGGTCATCTGATGCGGAGCAGGAGCAGATCGTTGGAGGAGCTGGGAGAAAGAGCAGGGATCCGATCATCTCGCCTACTGAGGAAGGTCGTCGATGAGGTCTGTGACTCCTTGCCAGTGCTTCATCTGCAGTATGTGACTGACACTTCCAATTCTGATCGGTGGAAGGAGGGTCTGGATTATGTGTTCCCTGCACTGATTGTTAGTGCTGCGATAGGGGCATTTGAAGAGGACGTGGGGATGCTGCTTTCCTTCGATACCCCGGAGCTGGGGGAGTTCAAGGAGGTGGGAAAGAAGGCCATGTACAGAACATGTGTAAAGGTGTCCCATGCCTCTTCCCTGGAAGGGGTAAAATCGACGAGGTGGGCGGATGTGCTTGGTCCAGGTGCCTCTCCAAAAGGCTGTTGGCGATCATTATATAAACTGCCTATTGATAAGAGGACAGCTGACCTCCAATGGAGAATAATACATGGAGCCATAGCCACTAACATGCATCTGGTACACCTGGATCCTACTGTTGGAGAGGGGTGTCCATTCTGTGCGGAGTCTGAATCTCTGGCACATCTGTTTTTACTGTGTCCCAGGTTGGTTGGGATGATTGAACTGATCACTGATTGGTTCTCAACGTTGGGAGAGGTTTTCTCTTCCCAACTGTATATATTTGGGCCAAAGTTTTTAATTTTTTAATTTTTATTTATTTCACCTTTAATTAACCAGGTAGGCTAGTTGAGAACAGGTTCTCATTTGCAACTGCGACCTGGCCAAGATAAAGCATAGCAGTGTGAACAGACAACACAGAGTTACACATGGAGTAAACAATTAATAAGTCAATAACACAGTAGAGAAAAAAGGGGAGTCTATATACAATGTGTGCAAAAGGCATGAGGAGGTAGGCGAATAATTACAATATTGCAGATTAACACTGGAGTGATAAATGATCAGATGATCATGTACAGGTAGAGATATTGGTGTGCAAAAGAGCAGAAAAGTAAATAAATAAAAACTGTGGGGATGAGGTAGGTGAAAATGGGTGGCTATTTACCAATAGATTATGTACAGCTGCAGCGATCGGTTAGCTGCTCAGATAGCTGATGTTTGAAGTTGGTGAGGGAGATAAAAGTCTCCAACTTCAGCGATTTTTGCAATTCGTTCCAGTCACAGGCAGCAGAGTACTGGAACGAAAGGCGGCCGAATGAGGTGTTGGCTTTAGGGATGATCAATGAGATACACCTGCTGGAGCGCGTGCTACGGATGGGTGTTGCCATCGTGACCAGTGAGCTGAGATAAGGCGGAGCTTTGCCTAGCATGGCCTTGTAGATGACCTGGAGCCAGTGGGTCTGGCGACGAATATGTAGCGAGGGCCAGACGACTAGAGCATACAAGTCACAGTGGTGGGTAGTATAAGGTGCTTTAGTGACAAAACGGATGGCACTGTGATAAACTGCATCCAGTTTGCTGAGAAGAGTGTTGGAAGCAATTTTGTAGATGACATCGCCGAAGTCGAGGATCGGTAGGATAGTCAGTTTTACTAGGGTAAGCTTGGCAGCGTGAGTGAAGGAGGCTTTGTTGCGGAATAGAAAGCCGGCTCTTGATTTTATTATCGATTGGAGATGTTTGATATGGGTCTGGAAGGAGAGTTTGCAGTCTAGCCAGACACCTAGGTACTTATAGGTGTCCACATATTCAAGGTCGGAACCATCCAGTGTGTTGATGCTAGTCGGGCAAGTGGGTGCAGGCAGCGATCGGTTGAAAAGCATGCATTTGGTTTTACTAGCGTTTAAGAGCAGTTGGAGGCCACGGAAGGAGTGTTGTATGGCATTGAAGCTCGATTGGAGGTTAGATAGCACAGTGTCCAATGACGGGCCGAAAGTATATAGAATGGTGTCGTCTGCGTAGAGGTGGATCAGGGAATCGCCCGCAGCAAGAGAAACATCATTGATATACACAGAGAAAAGAGTCGGCCCGAGAATTGAATTGAACCCTGTGGCACCCCCATAGAGACTGCCAGAGGACCGGACAACATGCCCTCCGAAAGTACAGGTTCAGTCAAAAGGGTGTAGTTGTGTTGCTTAATTTTGTGTTAGGGTCAGTAAAATTTGCGATATGGAAGACCCGAAAAAACAGTATTCGGGGACAGGGGTCTGTGGATGTGGTGGGAATGCTGGAGGGAATGTTGGCAGCGAGACTAAGGGTTGAGTTTGCCTATTATAAACTTGTCAACAATATCGATCTGTTTTTGAGTATATGGGGTTTTCAGAGGTTGTTGTGTTTAGTTACTGTGGAGGAGGAATTGGAGTTGTGTTTTTAATTGATGTGTAACTGTGGTTTTGTATGAGTATTTATTGTGTGGTGGGCCTCCAGACCCACCACACAATAAATGGGTGGTGGGTCTCTCTCTCTCTCTCTCTCTCTCTCTCTCTCTCTCTCTCTCTCTCTCTCTCTCTCTCTCTCTCTCTCTCTCTCTCTCTCTCTCTCTCTCTCTCTCTCTCTCTCTCATATATATATATATATATAAGAGCCTTTTAAAACAAAACGATCAGAGTAGAGAGATTAACTCAAATAAATTAACAATTAAGTCAGTGACTTATAACTTGATCTCCTTTTCTACACGTTTAATCGTATATTATTTTCTTCACATCGCCATTGTTTCCTTAATGTTATATGCCCCAAACCCCATAGGGATATTTTCATCATAGAACTTTTAATTTTTTAATGCATTAGAACTCGTATTCATTAAAAACCCCACTCTAATTATATATAATTGCTTTGATTCAATCATGAAGTTTAATTTATAAATGCCCTAGGATGCTCGTTAATGGAAATTGACTGAACTTTGTTTAAACACTCGTGTTGAAGTCTGTGCATATAGATTTTCACAAACACATACAGTGCCTTCGGATAGTATCCAGATCCCTTTTTCCACATTTTTTTAACATTACAGCCTTGTTCTAAAATGGATTAAATAAAATAAATTTCTCAGCAATCTACACTCAATACCCAATGATGACAAAGCTCATTTATAATAAAAAAAACAAAAAAAACAGAAATACATTAGTTACATAGAAGAGACGGAGACACAGAAGGACAACCATCTCTGCAGCACTCCACCAATTAGGCAGTTATGGTAGCGTGGCCAGACGGATGCCACTCCTCAGTAAAAGGCACATGACAGCCCACTTGGAGTTTGGCAAAAGATTCTCAGATTCTCAAACAAGATTCTTTGATCTGATGAAACCAATATTCAACTCTACGTCTGGAGGAAACCAGACACGATCTCTACAGTGAAGCATGGTGGTGGCAGTATTATGCTGTTTTTCAGCAGCAGGGACTGTGAGAGTAGTCAGGATCGAGGCAAAGATGAACAGAGCAAAGTTCAGAGAGATCCTTGATGAAAACCTGCTCCAGAGTGGTCAGGACCTCAGACTGGGGTGAAGGTTCACCTTCCAACAGGGCGACGACCCTAAGCACACAAGACAACGCAGGAGTGGCTTCGAGACAAGTCTCTGAATGTACTTCAGTGGCCCAAGAAGAGGCAGGACTTGAACCCGATCGAACATCTTTGGAGAGACCTAAAAATAGCCGTGCAGCATCGCTCCTTATCAAACCTGACAGAGCTTGAGAGGATCTGAAGAGAAGAAATGGAGAAACTCCCCAAATACAGGTGCCAAGCTTGTACCGTCATAGCCAAGAAGACTCGAGGCTGTAATCGCTGCCAAAGGTGCTTCAACAAAGTCGTTAGTAAAGGGTCTGAATACTTATGTAACATGTGATATTTCAGTTTTTTGGGGGGAAATAAATTAGCAACAATTTCTGAAAAAAAACAGTTTTTGCTTTGTCATTATGGGTTATTGTGGGTAGATTGATGGGGGGGACAATTTAATCCATTTTAGAATAAGGCTATAACGTAACAAAATATGGTGAAGGTCAAGGGGTCAGAATACTTTCAGAATCCACTGTACACTAAACACACACACACACACACACACACACACACACACACACACACACACACAACCTAGTAGTTGGCCAATAATTAATGTTGTTGTGAGCATTCATTCATCAGAACAAAGCATTATAAATATAATACTTCATGAATATAACGTAAATATACTTTAGAAATATAAATTCCTCGACGATCAATATGCAGGAATCAATGAATAAATGAATCGCATCACTCGCATGGTTTTTGAATGGTGGGTTCAGACAGTCAGCCAGGGATAGACAGTGCTTAATTTCCTACGCCTTGTTGAAGTTACTATCAGCAATTCAGAAGTTGGTGATGATACACATAACTACATCACACACACACACACAAACACACACAGCCATGTACAGACAAAAACACAAACACACACACCTTAATTATTTTGGAGAAACATCATTTAAAACTTCTATTAAAACCAGCCCCTAAACTGTATAAGATTCTGAAGTGTATCCTTATATTCAACTATTGAGGAGAATTTATTTTCTCCGTAAATCCATGCTGTGAGAACTAACCCACGGGAGATCAGACTTGTCATACTCCCTCTGTAGAATCAGGCTTTGAGAGAAACAGTGATCCAGAATCCACGTCCTTTGTTGACTGGCTTAGCAGTAGGAGGGATGCATGTTGAGACCGCCACTAATTACACAAATATAAATACAAAAGGATATTGACTGGGGATATTTAAATTAGATCCATTGGCTGTCACGGATATCTACCTCAGGAGGGGTTCATTTCTGTCACGTTCTGACCTTTATTTCCTTTGTTTTGTATGATTTGGGGATTTGTATGTTTCGGCCTAGTATGGTTCTCAATCAGAGGCAGGTGTCAGTAGTTGTCTCTGATTGAGAATCATACTTAGGTAGCCTGGGTTTCACTGTTTGTTTGTGGGTGTTTGTTTCCGTGTCTGTGTTGTTCACCACACGGTACTGTTTTGGGTTTCGTTCGTTCCACGTTTATTGTTTTTGTATTTCAGTCGTGTTCATGTTCAGTATTTCTTATATAAAAAAAACATGGACACTTACCACGCCACATATTGGTCCTCCGATCCTTCTCGCCTCTCCTCTTCGGAAGCCAGGAGATTATCGGCGCCCCAAAGATGAGCTGGAGGCAGCACGGCGGCGTGGATGGAAGCCCGAGAGTCAGCCCCAAAAATGTATTGAGGGGAGGCACACAGGAAGTATGGCGAAGCCAGGTAGGAGACCTGAGCCAACTTCCTGTGCTTACCGGAGGGCGAGAGAGACCGGGCAGGCACCGTGTTATGCTGTGGAGCGCACGGTGTCCCCAGTGCATAGCCCGGTGCGGTACATACGAGCTCCTTGTATCGGCCGGGCTAGAGTGGGCATCGAGCCAAGTGCCATGAAGCCGGCTCTACGCATCTGGTCTCCAGTGCGTCTCCTTGGGCCGGCGTACATGGCACAAGCCTTGCGCATGGTCTCCCCGGTTCGCCTGCACAGCCTAGTGCGGACTGTTCCATCTCGCCACACTGGCAGGGCGACCGGGAGCATTCAACCAGGTAAGGTTGGGCAGGCTCAGTGCTCAAGAGCTCCAGTGCGCCTGCACGGTCCGGTCTATCCAGTACCACCTCCACGCACCAGCCCTCCGGTGGCAGCCCCCTGCACCAGGCTGTCTCTCCGTCTCATCCCTACAGGTGCTCCCGCCTGTCCAATGCTGCCAGAGCCTTCCTCCTCTCCAGCGCTGCCGGAGTCTCCCGCCTGTCCGGCGCTGCCAAAGCTTCCGCCCCTCAGTCCAGAGGCGCCAGAGCTACTCCATCCAGCGCTGCCAGAGCTTTCCTCCTCTCCGGCGCTGCCGGAGACTCCAGTCTGCCCAGCGCCACCTGAGCTACCCGTCTGCCCAGTGCCATCAGAGCCGCCAGAGCCGCCAGTCTGCAAGGAGCCGTCAGTGCCGCCAGTCTGCAAGGAGCCGCCAGTGCCGCCAGTCTGCAAGGAGCCGCCAGTGCCGCCAGTCAGCCAGGATCCGCCAGAGCCGCCAGTCAGCAAGGATCTGCCAGAGCAGCCAGTCAGCAAGGATCTGCCAGAGCCGCCATAAAGCCAGGATCTGCCAGAGCCGCCATAAAGCCAGGATCTGCCAGAGCCGCCAGTCAGCCAGGATCTGCCAGAGCCGCCAGTCAGCCGCCAGGATCTGCCAGAGCCGTCAGTCAGCCAGGAACTGCCAGAGCCGCCAGTCAGCCAGGATCTGCCAGAGCCGCCAGTCAGCCAGGATCTGCCAGAGCCGCCAGTCAGCCAGGATCTGCCAGAGCCGCCAGTCAGCCAGGATCTGCCAGAGCCGCCAGTCAGCCAGGATCTGCCAGAGCCGCCAGTCAGCCAGGATCTGCCAGAGCCGCCAGTCAGCCAGGATCTGCCAGAAGCCGCCGCCAGTCAGCCAGGATCTGCCAGAGCCGCCAGTCAGCCAGGATCTGCCAGAGCCGCCAGTCAGCCAGGATCTGCCAGAGCCGCCATTCAGCCAGGATCTGCCAGAGCCGCCAGTCAGTACGGGGCTACCCCTCTGTCCCGAGCTGCCCCTCTGTCCCGAGCTGCCCCTCTGTCCCGAGCTGCCCCTCTGTCCCGAGCTGCCCCTCTGTCCCGAGCTGCCCCTCAGTCCAGTGGGGTCATTTAGATGGGTCGCCGTGGTTAGGAAGCCACGGAGGCGGACAATGAGGCCTCCGCCACCGCGGACAGACGCCCACCCAGACCCTCCCCTATAGGTTAAGGTTTTGCGGCTGGAGTCCGCACCTTTGGGTGGGAGGTACTGTCACGTTCTGACCTTTGTTTTGTCTGTATTTAGTATGTTCAGGGCGTGAGTTGGGGTGGGCAGTCTGTTTGTTTTTCTATGATTGGGGGATTTGTATGTTTCGGCCTAGTATGGTTCTCAATCAGAGGCAGGTGTCAGTAGTTGTCTCTGATTGAGAATCATACTTAGGTAGCCTGGGTTTCACTGTTGTTTTGTGGGTGTTTGTTTCCGTGTCTGTGTTGTTCACCACTGTTGTTTACTGTTTTGGGTTTCGTTCGTTCCACGTTGATTGTTTTTGTATTTCAGTCGTGTTCATGTGTAGTATTTCTCATTAAAAAAAACATGGACACTTACCACGCCGCATATTGGTCCTCCGATCGTTCTCGCCTCTCCTCTTCGGAAGAAGAGGAGGAAATCCCATACAATTTCATTGGCTGTCCCTGATATCTATCTCAAGAGAGGGTTCATTTAATTGGCTGTCACTGATATGTACCTCAGGAGGGGTTCATTTAATTGGCTGTCACTGATATCTACCTCAGGAGGGGTTCATTTAACTGGCTGTCACTGATATCTACCTCAGGAGGGGTTCATGTAATTGGCTGTCACTGATATCTGTCTCAACAGGGGTTCATTTAATTGGCTGTCACTGATATCTGTCTCAACAGGGGTTCATTTAATTGGCTGTAACTGATATCTGTCTCAACAGGGGTTAATTTAATTGGCTGTCACTGATATCTACCTCAGGAGGGGTTCATTTCATTGGCTGTCACTGAAATCTATCTCAGGAGGGGTTCATTTAATTGGCTGTCACTGATATCTACCTCAGGAGGGGTTCATTTCATTGGCTGTCACTGATATCTGTCTCAACAGAGGTTCATTTAATTGGCTGTCACTGATATCTGTCTCAACAGGGGTTCATTTAATTGGCTGTCACTGATATCTACCTCAGGAGGGGTTCATTTCATTGGCTGTCACTGATATCTATCTCAGGAGGGGTTAATTTAATTGTCTGTCACTGATATCTACCTCAGGAGGGGTTAATTTCATTGGCTGTCACTGATATCTGTCTCAACAGGGGTTCATTTAATTGGCTGTCACTGATCTCTACCTCAGGAGGGGTTCATTTCATTGGCTGTCACTGATATCTATCTCAAGAGAGGGTTCATTTCATTGGCTGTCACTGATATCTATCTCAGGAGGGGTTAATTTAATTGTCTGTCACTGATATCTACCTCAGGAGGGGTTAATTTCATTGGCTGTCACTGATATCTGTCTCAACAGGGGTTCATTTAATTGGCTGTCACTGATCTCTACCTCAGGAGGGGTTCATTTCATTGGCTGTCACTGATATCTATCTCAAGAGAGGGTTCATTTAATTGGCTGTCACTGATATCTACTTCAGGAGGGGATGTGTAAGGATTAACAATTATCAAGAGGATTTCTTAATTTAAAAACTTAGCGGGAAGCTGCACCCACACACTCTCTCGGTCTCTCTCTCACATCACACACACTCCATCTCTCTCTCACCCACATATACTCTCTATCTCACATCACACACACACACACCCTCTCTCTCTCACCCACATATACTATCTTTCTCACATCACACACACACACACACACACACACACACACACACACACACACACACACACACACACACACACACACACACACACACACACACACACACACACACTCTGTCTCCTTGGGTTTAACTGCTTTCTAATCTAGTCTGTGTACCACTCTCTCTGCCACCACGGGCCCAAGGGGGACCAGATCCATAATACAGGTCTGCATCCCAAATGGCACCCTAGTCCCTATGTAGTGCACTACTTTTGACCAGGGCCCATAGTGCACTGTGAAGGTTATAGGGTGCCATGTTGGACTCAGCCAGTCTGATGAAACAAAGCTATCCGTACATTCCAATAACCAACAACTCACACAGCCAGCTTTATGTGTGTCATTTAGCCTCTGAGAAATATTGGGATTTGGTATCGACTGGTAAGGATTTGATAGTAGAGGAGAGTTGGTGCTTTTCTAAAAGTCAATATGGGCGACACTATAGCTATCAACCCATTGCTGGAGACGGCAGACTTCACTGTGTTATTTGGGAGTTACAGACAGTTGCGAAAAGTTAAAAGAACTTGTTAGATAGCACCAGTCGGCTAGACTACCGTGGCGTGGCCAGTCCGCTAGACTATTGTTAAAGTGTTTACTTCACAGACCGACAGACAGCCTGTATGTATTGTGACCCAGACAGAGACAGACAGACAGAAGACAAAATATATTGACCCAGACAGACTGTCTATGTTGTGGTCATTTCACATTTGCTTGTGTTTTCGCTTCTGGCATTTGCTGCTCCAGTGGAGAGCATGATCAGGGGAGTGGCTTTCCACACGTGTGCAGAAGCACAAATAGAAAACACAGAGAGGTAGGCTTCTCCACATAGCAAAGGATGAAGTTGCTGTCATGCCCTGGTTGAAGTAATGTATGTTTGTCTTCATTTATTTGGTCAGGCCAGGGTGTGACATGGGTTATTGTGGTGCGTTTTTGTCATGGGGTTTTTGTGGGGTGTCTAGCATAGTCTATGGCTGCCTGAGGCGGTTCTCAATCAGAGTCAGGTGATTATCGTTGTCTCTGATTGGGAACCATATTTAGGCAGCCATATTCTTTGAGTATTTTGTGGGTGATTGTTCCTGTCTCTGTGTTAGTTGTCACCAGATAGGCTGTATAGGTTTTCACATTCCGTTTGTTGTTTTTGTATTGTTCGTGTTTCTTCATTATTAAACATGTATCAAAATTACCACGCTGCATTTTGGTCTGACTCTCTTTCGACGGAAGAAAACCGTAACAGTTGCCCCTAGACCAGTTTCCTACCCTCATGGTCTAGGCTTGGATTCATGGATGGTGAAATCAAATCAAGGTGTATTTGTCATAGGCACCAGACCTGGGATAACTAGGGTTTTAACAAGGGGGTGTAACGTTCACTGCAGACTATGGAATTTGCATTTTTGTCCCACCCAGTTTCATCATTAGAATATGATAATAAACGAGGCAACGGTGTGCTTTAGGACTATGTGGATGCCTCCGAGCTCTCCAGTAGGCTGTTTGGAATGTTTAAAAAAAAATTACATT
This sequence comes from Oncorhynchus nerka, assembly GCF_034236695.1. Lineage (NCBI taxonomy): Eukaryota > Metazoa > Chordata > Actinopteri > Salmoniformes > Salmonidae > Oncorhynchus > Oncorhynchus nerka. The sequence continues at coordinate 8,422,620 of NC_088408.1, read as the reverse complement.
AACTAATAATTATGCCCCTCGCCCTCCACTTCTAAAACCAAAGTTGCGCACCTGGTTTTAACCATGCTTTGAAAAGCTACCATTTTCCCAGGCGAACAAGTAATAACTTTGGAGGTGACTACATCTATTTGAATACAGATCTGAGAAAGCAACTACTTGTACTTGTACAAAGTACATCTGAAAACAGATCTCAAAAAACAATTGGATTGACTGCATTCATCTAATGACAGGGCTGTGTCTGTAACTGCATGTTGAAGAATGGCGCCGGAGAAGAAGGCAGATGTCCCCAACCGATTGTGCTTTATTGTTTGTTTATTTTCAACTTATTTTGTCAATATTGTTGCCGCTACCATCTCTTATAACCAAATAGAACTTCTGGACATCAGGGATTACTCACCACGGACTGGCAGAATATTGTTTTTCCTTTCACGAGCCTGACAAGCCCGAGGCAAATGATAGACTGCTTTCTCGGGAACTTGCCCAGATCCCAGTGATTTGCGTTAAGAAGTGGCGAAAAAGGGGCCAGAGGGCGGGCTGCCTGCCTTCTGAGAATTCGTAGGAGATCGAATAAATTCCTATTTCCTTCAATTCTGCTAGCAAACATGCCATCTTTGGAGAATAAAATCAATTACGTACCCCCAAGATTAAACTACCAACGGGACATTCAAAACTGTAATATCTTATGCTTCACGGAGTCGTGGATGAATGACGACACTATCAGCATACAGCTGGCTGACTAGACACTGTACCGGCAGGCAGGCACTGTACAGTGGCATCTGGTAAGACAAGGGGCGGCGACTATTGCTCGCCTAAGGTAGAGTATCTCATGATAAGCTGTAGACCACACTATCGGTATTTTTCGTAGCTGTTTTACATACCACCACAGTCAGAGGCTGGCACTAAGACAGCATTGAATGAGCTGTATTCCGCCATAAGAAACAAGAAAACACTCACCCAGAGGCAGCGCTCCTTGCAGGCAAACTTAAATCTGTTTTACCTTAATTTCTATCAGCATGTTAAATGTGCAACCGGAGGAAAAAAATAAATAATCTCTGGAACACCTTTACTCCACACACAAAGACGCATACAAAGCTCTCCGTCACCCTCCATTCGGAAAATCTGATCATAATTCTAGGCTCCTGATTCCTGCAAAAACGAAAGCAAGAAGCACAAGTGACTAGATCAATACAGGACTGTTTTGCTAGCACAGACTGGAATATGTTCTGGGATTCCTCCGATGGCATTGAGGAGTACACCACATCAGTCATTGGATTCATCAATAAGTGCATAGAGGAAGTCGTTGCCAAGGTGACCGTACGTACATACCCCAACCAGAAGCCATGGATTACAGGCAACATCCGCACTGAGCTAAAGGCTAGAGCTGCCGCTTTCAAGGAGTGGGACTAACTCGGAAGCTTCTAAGAAATCCCGCTATGCCCTCCAACGGACAAAACAGGAAAAGCATCAATTCAGAACTAAGATCAGCTCTGATGCTCGTTGAATGTGGCAGGGCTTGCAAACCATTACAGACTACATAGGGAAGCACAGCCGAGAGCTGCCCAGTGACATGAGCCTACCAGATGAGCTAAACTACTTCTATGCTTGCTTCGAGGCAAATAACACTGAAACATGCATGAGAGCACCAGCTGTTCTGGAAGACTGTGATCACGCTCTCCGCAGCCGATGTGATTAAGACCTTTAAACAGGTCAACATTCACAAGGCCGCAAGGCCAGACGGATTACCAGGATGTTTACTGCAAGCATGCGCTGACCAACCAGCAAGTGTCTTCACTGACATTTTCATCCTCTCTGAGTCTGTAACACCAACATGTTTTAAGCAGATCACCATAGTGCATGTGCCGAAGAACACTAAGGTAATCTGCCTAAATGACTACAGACCCACAATTGTAGCCATGAAGTGCTTTGAAAGGCTGGTAATAGCTCACATCAACACCATTATCCCAGAAACCCTAGACCCATTCCTATTTGCATACCACCCCAACAGATATGACTATTCCTCATGTAATGTAGCTCATTGGTAATTACATTTTAATATTACAAAGTATTATGTAACAATATGCTAATAAAATGTGGCTCCAAAAGTATTGAGTTTCATTACACAGGCACAAGAACAGTTTAATGTTAGACAATGCTAACAGTAACAAAATATGGCTATAAAGGAAACTAAACATCCCAAAACTGCCTTCTTGAATCAACCATAGATGGAAAATGTTAGTTTGTATTCAGAGTAAACTATCCCTTTAAAGATGGTATACAGTGTGCTGGAAATAAGACCTTCAGATGGACAAAGAGGTTCAAAATTGTTTTGGCTGAGCATCCAAATTGCTGTTTGCAAATGGCTTTAAATTATTCTGCAATATTTTCAGGTATCATTAAAGTTAACACCCTGATCTGTTTCACCTGTCCTCGTTATTGTCTCCACCCCATCCAGGTGTCGCTCGTTTTCCCCAGTGTATTTATCCCTGTGTTTCCTGTCTCTTCGTCTTGTATGTTCCAAGTCAACCAGTGGTTTTCCCATATTCCTGCCTTTGCCATTCTCTTTTATTTTGTCCTCCCGGTTTTGACCATTGCATGTTCTGGACTCTGTACGCGCCTGCCTGACCATTCTGCCTGCCTTGACCACGAGCCTGTCTGCCACTCTGTACCCGCCTGCCTGACCATTCTGCCTGCCTTGACCACGAGCCTGTCTGCCACTCTGTACCCTCCTGCCTGACCATTCTGCCTGCCTTGACCTCGAGCCTGTCTGCCACTCTGTACCCGCCTGCCTGACCATTCTGCCTGCCTTGACCACGAGCCTTTCTGCTACTCTGTACCTCCTGAACTCTGATCTGGTTTTGATTTTTTGCCTGTTCACGACTATTCTCTTGCCTACCTCTTTTGGATTATTAAACAAGTCTCAAACCATCTGCCTCCTATGTCTGCATGTTATGTACGCCTCAAGGAAGAGGGAACGCAACACCCTTCTACAACTCAACTCCCCGTGAAGTGAAAGAGGTAAGGGATAGTAGGTGTGAGTAAGGATGACAAAAGGTAGAGAATGGTACCGTTTACAGGGAATTTATTCCATCACACTGTAATTTTGGGCAAAAGGGGCTGGACGGAACCAAAGCAAAGAAAATAAATATCAAAGCCACCTCTCCTACCTAACCTGCCTACCCACTACTTAACACCACCTGCTGCGCTAACCAAAATACAGGGGGTGGTCCGCCCAGGTCTTACCTAGTGTGCCTAGACAGTGAATACTACGGGTTATGTATGCCCGTGGGCCTCTTGCCTAAGCACTCCCTAGGTGCCTTCCCCTTCCCCCCTGGGAACAAATGAAACAGAATAATCCAAATGTAATTAAACAATTTCAAGAATGAAAAACACAGTTCTATCAGCACACACATACCTCAAATCAGCAGCTACAAAAACACAGTTCTATCAGCACACACATACCTCAAATCAGCAGCTACAAAAACACAGTTCTATTAGCACACACATACCTCAAATCAGCAGCTACAAAAACACAGTTCTATCAGCACACACATACCTCAAATCAGCAGCTACAAAAACACAGTTCTATCAGCACACACATACCTCAAATCAGCAGCTACAAAAACACAGTTCTATCAGCACACACATACCTCAAATCAGCAGCTACAAAAACACAGTTCTATCAGCACACACATACCTCAAATCAGCAGCTACAAAAACACTTCACAAAACCTGTCTCTCAGCCACCACCAAGACAGGACACACTCACCTCGCTTCTGAGCCACAGAACACTGGCTTACATAGCTGGATACGGGATACAGCTGTATCCTGGTCAGGGGTCGGGGTCAGCTCTCCAATCATCAATGGGGCCGACCAATCAGCTGCTTAAAGGAATTTCAGGAAGCCATCCTGAAACACACATATAAACAAAACCACAACACAGAAACTGGGGAACGTAACACGCCCACCACAAAACATGCAAACTTAGTTTGCAATAACACCTAACTGTTATGGAGATTCATATGTTTAAGGTAATGGTAAGATAATGACTAAATGATTTATACTTTCAAATGAATGTTAAGGCAATAACTAACAGTATTCCACCCTATCACTGGATAATGGAGTGAGATGTATTTGAATCATAAGACTAGAATTGTGCATAGAAATAGAGGAGCTGTTTTAACAGACAAGGAACTGTGGCAGACAACTTGTGACCACTGTGAAACTGATAACAGGGAAGGAGGTCTCCCCACCCAGGGAGGGAAACGGAGGAGAGGCGAGGGACTTGAATTAAACTAAACGCGGTAACCTAATTATAGATCCAAAATTAATAGATTTGAAATAAACGGAATAAGATAGATCCAAATTAATAGTCAGAACACAACAGAATCAGGTTAAAATGTAATCCTCAAAGTAGAAATCCTCAAAGTAGGTCCCGGAATTAACCGGGGATGAGAGGTAAATCTAATGCCCAAAATGGAGAAAGAAATATTGGTGTAAAACTCTAGGAAAGATTAACGGGGAGGTATTTATCAACATAGGTTAAGGATAATAACGGTAGAAAGCAAATACACATAGATCGTGAGAAGAAGCAGAATATCAAGGAATATGTAATTGAATAACATGGGTAGTAAATCCTCAAAGTAGGTCCCGGAATTAACCGGGGATGAGAGGTAAATCTAATGCCCAAAATGGAGAAAGAAGTACGAATTTGAGAGACGTCTAGATGTAGAAAAACTAGAATGAATGATAAAGTAGATACATAAGACGTGTAGATAGTCAAGGGAAAACAACAGGTCGAGGGTTAGATACCTGGCTATGTGAAGCCTGGAAAAGAAGATAAGAAGGCAAGTGTAGAGAGAGACTGAGAGAAAGTTTCAAGAAGGATATCAACAGGGGAAAAATTATGTGCGTGTGAGAGGCTTATTGACCAGTCAAAACTCATAAGAAGCAGTAACTCGTATACGTGTGAGACCTAATAACTTATCAAGAGTCACAATGGTAAATGTGGAGATAGACAGAGACAACGAGAGCAAGATAGAGAGAGACAGAGAGAGAGCAAGATAGAGACAACGAGAGACAACGAGAGCAAGATAGAGAGAGACAGAGAGAGAGCAAGATAGAGACAACGAGAGCGAGATTAATGAATCCTCGCTGGGCAAATGCTTGGACCTTTACATTAGGGCTATTTTCTGGGAATTGTCTCGGTAGTACGTGCCTGATGTTACTGATTGTCAAATCAGTGTTTCTGATTGTAATTCAATGATTCAAATCAAATCAAATGTATTTATATAGCCCTTCATACATCAGCTGATATCTCAAAGTGCTGTACAGAAACCCAGCCTAAAACCCCAAACAGCAAGCAATGCAGGTGTAGAAGCACGGTGGCTAGGAAAAACTCCCTAGAAAGGCCAGAACCTAGGAAGAAACCTAGAGAGGAATCAGGCTATGTGAGTGGCCAGTCCTCTTCTGGCTGTGCCGGGTGGAGATTATAACAGAACATGGCCAAGTTGTTCAAATGTTCATAAATGACCAGCATGGTCCAATAATAATAAGGCAGAACAGTTGAAACTGTCAGGTAGTCAGGTAGTCCTGTCATGTCAGGTAGTCCTGAGGCATGGTCCTAGGGCTCAGGTCCTCCGAGTGAGAGAAAGAAAGAGAGAATTAGAGAGAGCACACTTAAATTCACACAGGACACCGAAGAGGACAGGAGAAGTACTCCAGATATAACAAACTGACCCTAGCCCCCCGACACATAAACTACTGCAGCATAAATACTGGAGGCTGAGACAGGAGGGGTCAGGAGACACTGTGGCCCCATCCGAGGACACCCTCCAAAAATAGTGCCCCCTAGCTTCAAGAGGTTATTAAGGTAATTTGTAATACTGATTTTAACGTGGCTTAAGTAATGTTTAGAAATCTAGCAAAGTTTAATTTTGCTTTAGGTAGTCAGCTGTTGTTGTAATGTAACACAACCAGGTGGTGAAATTGATATAATAGTATTATTATATTTTGTTGTTGAACAAGGTTATAAAGTTTGCAAGAATAAGTTTAATAATGGTAGACCTATGTTAAGTATTTAGGACATATTCTGAGCAAACAGGATAGGGACACATGACATCTGTGGTGATCCGGGATCATTGAGAGTGTCGAGATAAACTATGTAATAATTTTAGAGATTACTACCACAGACCTGTTGATGTTTCTAAAATCCATGAGTTCAGACAGGGAGACAGTGAGACATTTAGTCAATATTTGGAAACAACCCATATTTGACACTGACTGTTATAAGAAAGAGAGACAGACAGATAGAAGGAAGGAAGGGCAGACGGAGAAGTCCTCCCCGCACTGCTGAGACCTTGATGGTTGGGGAGTAGCATGAGGAGAGAAGATAGAAGGAAGGGCAGACGGAGAAGTCCTCCACTGCTGAGACCTTGATGGTTGGGGAGTAGCATGAGGAGAGAAGATAGAAGGAAGGGCAGACGGAGAAGTCCTCCACTGCTGAGACCTTGATGGTTGGGGAGTAGCATGAGGAGAGAAGATAGAAGGAAGGGCAGACGGAGAAGTCCTCCACTGCTGAGACCTTGATGGTTGGGGAGTAGCATGAGGAGAGAAGATAGAAGGAAGGGCAGACGGAGAAGTCCTCCACTGCTGAGACCTTGATGGTTGAGGAGTAGCATGAGGAGAGAAGATAGAAGGAAGGGCAGACGGAGAAGTCCTCCACTGCTGAGACCTTGATGGTTGGGGAGTAGCATGAGGAGAGAAGATAGACGGAGAAGTCCTCCACTGCTGAGACCTTGAGGGTTGGGGAGTAGCATGAGGAGAGAAGATAGAAGGAAGGGCAGACGGAGAAGTCCTCCACTGCTGAGACCTTGATGGTTGGGGAGTAGCATGAGGAGAGAAGATAGAAGGAAGGGCAGACGGAGAGGTCCTCCACTGCTGAGAACTTGAGGGTTGGGGAGTAGCATGAGGAGAGAAGATAGAAGGAAGGGCAGACGGAGAAGTCCTCCACTGCTGAGAACTTGAGGGTTGGGGAGTAGCATGAGGAGAGAAGATAGAAGGAAGGGCAGACGGAGAAGTCCTCCACTGCTGAGAACTTGAGGGTTGGGGAGTAGCATGAGGAGAGAAGATAGAAGTGACACAGAATGGGTAGATAACAGTTACTGAGTGGAGACAAAAGTTTATTTGGTTTCAGGAACTAAGGTGTTAGACACTGAACCATTGCCCAATAATTATTCTGCACAGCAGGCCGAAATAGTAGCATTGACTAGAGCCTGCGAAATAAGAATGGAGAGAAATTTTACTATTTACACAGACAGTACATAGGCATTTACTACCATACAAAGCAGCACAGATACATCTTTAAAAAGATAAGACACTTGACAGAGGATTGTTACAGGATTGCCAAGAAAGAACGTCCCAGGGAGAATTGGATATGTGGAAAATGAAAGAGGTGATCCTACAAGATAATGTCAGACATAAGGATAATTTACTGATCTTACCTAAGTCATTGTTTAGATATGTGGCAATGTTGATACATGAGCAGAGCCAAGCAGGTTAGGACACACTTTGTGGCTTATTGGATAATGAACTACTTTAAAAATATATATATAGTAAATGGGTAGAAGCATTCCCAACTTACTTGGTGGACATGATTATGGTAGCTAAAATATTAGGTCCAGATATTATCCCTAGAGTTGGTTTACTAGGATCTATTTCTTTAAATAATGGATGACAGTTTAGCTAATCAGGTAGAACAAATAGAAGGCCAGAGTTAGGAACCAGAACAGGTAGACATAGAAGTTGAAGATATACTAGCAGAATACATGAGAAGACTGTTTGTTAACCATACCCGTATGTCCAAGATTGAATGCCCAAAAGGAGAACTACAGAAGGAGATTATGCACAAGATTGGGCCAGGAGACTGGGTCTGGGTCCAGTCACTAAAGAAAATGGTCTGGAAGCAGCCACGGTGGGAGGGGCCATACCAAGTACAAGTGACTGCCTTTGCGGTGAGAATAGCTGAAAGAGCTACCTGGGTTCATATCCCAAACAATCACAGAGTTAGGAGAAGAACCGAATACCAATAAGGTTCGGGAGGGTTAACTCTCTAACTAAGATTCCCTAACCTGCCCTATCCTCCCTGTGTGTGTTCATAGAAGTGAAAGTATGTGTTGGCCTCTAGCTAATGATATGTTCCCCGGGAAGGGGTGGGGCTTTACAGGAGTGCTGATCGGTCTGAGCTGTTTGATTGTGGGAGCCATATTCCTAATACACCATGACCCACCCGAGAAGGTAGAAGGGGGTAACTTGACCCATAGTGTAGAAGATGAGGATTTTGTATTACCCAAGCATGAAAGGTCACTTGAACTGGATAGAAAGGAAGTGAGAGTTGAGCTAGGGAAGGATGTCTCAGTCGAGCTCTATGTAGACCAAATGGGGTCTCTGACCTCTTCACAGTCCAGAACTATGGGCCTTTATGGAAGATATCTGTGCAGGTCCCTGTGTAATTCATGGAAGCAGGTCATAGCTCACACTGAGAGGGAGGGCTATGTAAACACCAACACTCCCAGTATGGAAACAGATGGAGTATAGTAAAGGTGAGGGTTTTTGACTGTAATCCGGAGCAAGGGAAGTATTGCATAAAGGTACGAATTACTATAAAAAACGTAAAGAAAGAGGATCTCGGGTTATGGTATGTTGGTTCTGACCAGGTCAGCACCTCTTTCTAACAGTACACATGAAGTGACCCTCGTTTTGAATAGGGCTTCTTCATTACACAAAGGAAAAACCTCAGACAATTTCTAGAGACTGGTGACATCCAGTAGAAGCAGTAGGAACTGCAAGCAAGTCCCTTAGAAATCTGGATTCCCAATGAAACCTAATTTAAAAGAGAATGACCTCAAAAAAATAAAATCTGAATGGTTTGTTATCGGGGTTTCGCCTGCTACATAGGTTCTGTTATACTCACAGACATGATTCAAACAGTTTTAGAAACTTCAGAGTGTTTTCCATCCAACTCTACTAATGATTTGCCTATCGTATCTTCTGGGGATGAGTAGCAGGCAGTTGAATTTGGGCATGCTTTTCATCCAAAATTCCGAATGCTGCCCCCTACCCTAGAGAAGTTTTAACAGACACGTAACTGTGGCATTCAACTTGTGACCACTGTGAAACTGATAACAGGGAAGGAGGTCTCCCCACCCAGGGAGGGGAGAAACCATTAGGCTTGCAGTAGATTGTGACCACTGTGGAACTGATAACAGGGAAGGAGGTCTCCCCACCCAGGGAGGGGAGAAACTGTTAGGCTTGCAGTAGATTGTGACCACTGTGGAACTGATAACAGGGAAGGAGATCTCGATTTTTGCAGTTCGTTCCAGTCACAGGCAGCAGAGTACTGGAACGAAAGGCGGCCAAATGAGGTGTTGGCTTTAGGGATGATCAGTGAGATACACCTGCTGGAGCGCGTGCTACGGATGGGTGTTGCCATCGTGACCAGTGAACTGAGATAAGGCGGAGCTTTACCTAGCATGGACTTGTAGATGACCTGGAGCCAGTGGGTCTGGCGACGAATATGTAGCGAGGGCCAGCCGACTAGAGCATACAAGTCGCAGTGGTGGGTGGTATAAGGTGCTTTGGTGACAAAACGGATGGCACTGTGATAGACTGCATCCAGTTTGCTGAGTAGAGTGTTGGAAGCCATTTTGTAGATGACATCGCCGAAGTCGAGGATCGGTAGGATAGTCAGTTTTACTAGGGTAAGCTTGGCGGCGTGGGTGAAGGAGGCTTTGTTGCGGAATAGAAAGCCGACTCTTGATTTGATTTTCGATTGGAGATGTTTGATGTGAGTCTGGAAGGAGAGTTTGCAGTCTAGCCAGACACCTAGGTACTTAGGCAGTAGATTGTGACCACTGTGGAACTGATAACAGGGAAGGAGGTCTCCCCACCCAGGGAGGGGAGAAACCATTAGGCTTGCAGTAGATTGTGACCACTGTGGAACTGATAACAGGGAAGGAGGTCTCCCCACCCAGGGAGGGGAGAAACTGTTAGGCTTGCAGTAGATTGTGACCACTGTGGAACTGATAACAGGGAAGGAGGTCTCCCCACCCAGGGAGGGGAGAAACCGATAGGCTTGCAGTAGATTGTGACCACTGTGGAACTGATAACAGGGAAGGAGGTCTCCCCACCCAGGGAGGGGAGACACCGTTAGGCTTGCAGTAGATTGTGACCACTGTGGAACTGATAACAGGGAAGGAGGTCTCCCCACCCAGGGAGGGGAGAAACCGATAGGCTTGCAGTAGATTGTGTAACATGTTGCAGGACATGATAAGCAATGTACGTGCTGAAGTAAGACTTGTAAATGGCAGTGAGTGTCAGGAGAAGAGGGGCATTGATGACCAAATGTGAGGTATGTAACCAAGTGTGCATTGTATGATTTTCAGAGCGTCCGTCTGTTTCATTCAACCAGACTTTTACAACCTCTGGATTGCAGACTGAGTAGTTTAATTGACGTTCGGGTTTATGAACATTGAGAACATAATTATCTTAACACTAACGCATCCCCAGTTTCGGGCTCACGCGTCAGCAACCACATTTGCAGAAACCCTTCACATACTTTTTCTGTCTCTTTTTGCTCCATTTCTAAACGGGCCAGCCTCACCTTCAGCCTAGCGGTCCCGTCTGAACGACCCAAAGCAGAAGATAAAAGGTCAGATCGGATTTGTACACGGCGGTCTACTAAACACACAAACTTAACAAGTCATCCAAACTCACAACCTACCATCACACCTCAATCACTAACCACAAAGAGCTAAGAGCAGCAGGGTCCGGTGGGTTTAAAGGAATGATCCCAGATTATGTTACGCACGCCTCTAAGAAGAGGGAACGCAATACACTGCTACAACTCAACTTGCCATGGAGTGAACGAGGTATGGGACTGTAGCTGCCAGTAAGGATGGCAAAAAAGGCCAAGACTTTACAGTTTACTAGGAATTTATTCCATCACACTGAAATTTTGGGGAAAAGGCGCTGGATGGAATCAGAGCAAAGAAAGTAAATATCAAAGCCCCCTCTCCTACCTTGCCTGCCTACGCACTACTTAACTAAATACAGGGGGTGGTCCACCCAGGTCTTACCTAGTGTGTATAGACAGTGAATACTACGGGTTATGTATGCCCGTGGGCCTCTTGCCTAAGCACTCCCTAGGTGCCTTCCCCTTCCCCCCTGGGAACAAATGAAACAGAAAAGTACAAACAAATTCAATAATAAAAACAGTCCTTTGGACATAAACATACCCCTGCAGGACAGCTACAAAAAAATTCACACCAACCTGTCTCTCAGCAAAAACCAACATAGGAGAGAGAGGATTAGTATGTCCTAACAACAACCAACACAGGAGAGAGAGGATTAGTATGTCCTAACAACAACCAACATAGGAGAGAGAGGATTAGTATGTCCTAACAACAACCAACACAGGAGAGAGAGGATTAGTATGTCCTAACAACAACCAACACAGGAGAGAGAGGATTAGTATGTCCTAACAACAACCAACACAGGATATCACCCTCATCTCTATCTGAGCAACAGAACACTGGAGATATCATGGCAACCATGTCCCACAGATAGAATTTAGCATAGTTTTGTTTGATAAAATACATTTTTATATTCAAATGTAGGAACTGGGTTCTATAGTCTGAACCCCTGCTGTCTCTGGCTCAACACCCACCCTGGCCGGCCATCTAGATGTGTGAAAGTTAGTGTATAAACTAATGATCCATTATGCATGACATTCCTGGGAGTGTTTAAACTTAAATGTTGTATTACCATATCCTTTTTGTATGTTCTCTAGAGCAGTGGTTCTCAATCTTGATCCTGGGCACCCAAAGGGGTGCACATTGTTGTCTTTGCCAGAGCACTACACACCCGATTCAAATAATCAAAGCCTGATGAGGAGTTGTTGATTTCAATCATGTGTGTAGTGCTAGGGCAAAAAACGTGCACCCCTTTGGACCAGGATTGAGAACCACTGCTCTATAGTTATGTACTTGAAAATCTATCAATTTGGCACATTTGGGGAGACATGATACAACATTTTGTCCAGTACTGCAATGCTTCACTGGATCAATCTGAAACTTTGCACACACTGCTGCCTTTGCTGGAAAAAAAGAACAGTTTATCAGAATTGTTAAACCTCAAACAATAAAGCTGCATAATCAATTGTTTTTTTTCTAGAGCAAGTCTTCATATATTTTGTCTAGTTAAGAGTTTTGTTTTTGAAGGATTCTTTGTTAGGTTTGATAATGTACACTAGTTTATTCATTAGCTATCTAGCCAGCTAACGTTAGCTTGCTAACTGAGCAAGGCAGTCACAAACACTCTTCATATGAAACAAAAGGGTTGGTGAGTGAAGCCTATTGCTAGCGAATCATGGTAACCATTTAGATAACGATAGCCATCTAGTTTTCTGTGACCATCTGACTAGTATCAAGGTCTTTCTACAATACCATCACAGCTAGCTAACATTGACTTGAAAATAAAGCAACACACATGGACATGCATTGCCAACAAATGCTACCTTCTGGTTTGGAGAATTTTAACAAGGCTCAGTGTTTGACAACTTCACAATCTTTTCTGTGTTAACATAAAAGAGATTGACTGCCGACACTGTTCGGAAGTGCTAAATACTAATTGGGAGGCAAACATTTGACAATCCTACCGGTTTGTCTGAGCTATAACGGATATTACCATCTCTGTCAAAATATCTGTACATGAAACTGCTCAAATGTGAGGTGCAGTACAGGAGCTATAGGAGGATGGGCTCATTTTAATGGCTGGAATGAAATTGTTGGAACAGAGTTCCCATTATGTGTGATATGTTTGACTCCATTCCATTGATTCCATTCCAGCCATTACAATGAGCCCGTCCTCCTATAGCTCTTCCCACCAGCGTCCTCTGGTGTGGTACTCAACGTAAAACGTAAACTGCATTTTGGAACCTTCTGCATTGGCCTACCGGCGTATGCACATTCATGCACTAAAACAACAACTCCTGTTAAAAAACAATTGGCTCAGTCCAGAATGGGTGGGTAGAGTTCACTCTTTAAAAACGTCAGATTGGTCCATGATGTGGAAACTCCACCTCCAGCACACCAGTTGACTGAAATCCAGAGCACCTAATCGCAATTGGGAAATTGAACCAATGGAAATGAAGTTAATTGGCTGACAGCTGTACATAATTAGCCAGCCAGGTTAGAAGGGTCTAGGATTCCTTTATAAGGTGCAACCAAAACAGCTGTTAGACATAGCAACAGGGATATTCTGGCAGGGTGTCTGTCTAGCATTAGTTCTGAATACGGTTGTGGTTTTGATCACTAAAATGGCTGTGACTTTTGGACTCTCTTTGAGGTTAGTTTTTCAACGTATTCATTTGGTTAGTTTACCTTTTCTTAAAGTTGTCACTGGTTCTGTGTTTAACTGTGTGAATGTTTTGTAGTGTTTCTTGGCTTTGTTGCCTGCTAATTGGAGGGATGATGTGTTTTCCACTTCAAGGTGTGTTTTGGTTTACACTAATTCAGTTCAAATCTGTCTAGTTCCAATAGCTTAAGGCTGGCGTTTTACCGTAATGCTTTGTTTCCTAGGTGAAGCTTATGGGCATCCTGCCTACACTGGACCTGAACCAACTGCAAGTGTGGTGTCTGTTCCAAATGCTAAAGCTACTGGCACCAATACTCTGGCAAGTCTGACGCCGGGTCCAAATGCGACAGCTGAAGCAACTGCCAACCATGCCTTGTCAGAAGTGGCCGTCCCCCGCGCCTCAGCTGAAGCAACTGCCAACCATACCTCAGCAGAAGCGGCTGTCCCCTGCACCTCAGCTGAAGCAACTGCCAACCATACCTCTGCAGAAGCGGCCGCCGGCCCCCGAGCGTCTGCCGAAGCGGCCCGTGCCTCAGCTGAAGCAACTGCCAACCATGCCTCAATAGAAGCGGCCCGTGCCTCAGCTGAAGCAACTGCCAACCATGCCTCAATAGAAGCGGCCCGCGCCTCAGCTGAAGCAACTGCCAACCATGCCTCAGCAGAAGCGGCTGGCCCCCACGCCTCGGCTGAAGCAACTGCCAACCATACCTCTGCAGAAGCGGCCGCCGGCCCCCGAGCCTCTGCGGAAGCGGCCCGCGCCTCAGCTGAAGCAACTGCCAACCATACCTCTGCAGAAGCGGCTGGCCCCCACGCCTCGGCTGAAGCAACTGCCAACCAAGAAGCGGCCCGCACCTCAGCTGAAGCAACTGCCAACCATACCTCTGCAGAAGCGGCTGGCCCCCACGCCTCGGCTGAAGCAACTGCCAACCATACCTCTGCAGAAGCGGCTGGCCCCCGCGCCTCAGCTGGAGCAACTGCCAACCAAGAAGCGGCCCGCGCCTCAGCTGAAGCAACTGCCAACCATACCTCAGCAGAAGCGGCCGCCGGCCCCCGAGCCTCTGCGGAAGCGGCCCGCGCCTCAGCTGAAGCAACTGCCAACCATACCTCAGCAGAAGCGGCTGGCCCCCGCGCCTCAGCTGAAGCAACTGCCAACCATACCTCTGCGCCTCAGCAGAACAGACGGCCCGACCACTCAACAAGCTAGATAGGGAGATCATAATTTGGTTTGCCCAACTCCTTAATCGTCTTTCCCCTGTTAATTTGCCTTCATTTGAAGAAAAGGGTAAAGTTAACTGAGGTGAGGAATTGTGCAACCTAATGCGCTTGTTTGAAATGAGGATCTCCGTCACTTGCGCATCGTCATGCAAATTGTTTACAGGGGTGAACACTACAATGGTATGAATTGTTTTCAAAACCATACGACTAAAATTTACATCTGATTTGGGCAATATTGCTGACACTTAGGTTGTAACGTTATGATCTTGATTTGTCCTGGTGTTCCTGCTACACTTACATGATTTGTTCAATAAACAATTTTCTTCCCAAATGCCTCGTCTTTAAAATGTAGGTTTCTCTTCTGTCTACCATATGTTTGCTGATTAGGGACAGACTGGGTCTGGAGAAAAAGGGATTGTGGATCACACCACTTGTGGAACCAGATTTGTTTACCTTTGTTTCTGGTAGTTGAGGAAAGGTTGACTGCATTTCTTGTTTTAATTCCTCATTGTTTGCATAGTCAACATACACACTTACCCCACCAGACATGCCACCAGGGGTCTTTTCAGTCACCAAATGAAACACACAGTATTATATTGAGCCATGTTTGGAATGAACTCCCTTCCACAGCGCAAGAGAACAGCAAACCGGTTTTAAAAAAAACAAAGCAACACCTCATGGCACAACTTCTCTCCCCCGTGTGACCTACTGGTTGTGTGTGTGTAACGGATGCACAAACACATACTTAAAGCATTAACATATGAAAATTGCGTAGTATGTGGGTTTTTTTTCCAGACCCCAGTAAAACTAGCTGTCGCCATTGACATCAGCTAATGGGGATCATAAAATGTTAAAGTATCTTTAGCATTTGAAAAGCTGAAATAAACCAACACTTTCCTACCCAGGTCTGGACACTGGGTGTAAACGATATAGTGAAATGCTTCCTTGCAAGCTCTTTCCTCAGCAGTACAGAATCAATATGAAAGAAACAGAGGGGAGTGACTGCAAATCATAGCACAGTCCATTTGTATGTTCCAATGGTAGCAAGCATCTCCAATCCAAAATTTAATCTAGAATGGGCTTCCTATTTCGCAACAAAGCATCGCTCATGCTGCCAAACGACCTCGTAAAACTGACTATCCACCAATCATCGACTTCGGCGATATCATTTACAAAATATCCTCAAACTCTCAACAAATTGGATGCAGTCTATCACAGTGCCATCCGTTTTGTCACCAAAGCCCCATATACTTCCCACCACTGCGAACTGTACTCGTTGGCTGGCCCTCGCTTCATACTCGTCGCCAAACCCACTGGGTCCAGGTCATCTACAAGTCTTCGCTAGGTAAAGCCCCGCCTTATGTCAATTCACTGGTCACCATAGCAGCAGGTATATTTCACTGGTAACCCCCAAAGCCAATTCCACCTTTGGCCGCCTTTCATTCCAGTTCTCTGCTGCCAATGACAGGAACGAACTACAAAAATCACTGAAGCTGGAGACCCTTATCTCCCTCACTAACTTAAAGCACCAGCTGTCAGTGCAGCTCACAGATCATTGCACCTGTACATAGCCCATCTGTAAATAACCCATCCATCTACCTCATCCCCATACTGTATTCATTTATTTATCTTGCTCCTTTGCACCCCCGTATCTCTACTTGCACATTCATCTTCTGCACATCTATCACTCCAGTGTTTAATTGCTATATTGAAATTACCTCGCCACTATGCCCTAATTTATTGCCTTACCTCCCTTATCTTACCTCATTTGCACACACTGTATATATATATTTATTTTTTCTACTGTATTATTCTGTATGTTTGTTTATTCCATGTGTAACTCTGTGTTGCATGTGTCAAACTGCTTTGCTTTATCTTGGCCAGGTCGTGGTTTTAAATGAGATCTTGTTCTCTAGCCTACCTGGTTAAATAAAGGTTTAATAAAAAATAAAAAACAAAAACTACGCTACTCATCTGACTGCATTTGTTATGTTAATGGTATTTTTAGGCTTAGCTATATTAATCATTAATGTCTTAGGCCCAGCTAGATTAATCATTATGTCTAGGGTTCTAAGGCCTAGCTAGATTAATCATTGTTACTAGAGGTCTTCGACCTAGCTAGATTAATCATTATGACTAGGGGTCTTAGACCTAGCTAGATTAATCATTATGACTAAGGGTCTTGGTTAAACTTCTTATGGCTGGGGGGCAGAATTGAGTAGCTTGGATGTATAAGGTGCCCAGAGTAAACCGCCTGCTACTCGGGCCCAGAAGCTAAGATTAGCATATTATTAGTATATTTGGATAGAAAACACTCTGAAGTTTCTAAAACTTTTTAAATGATGTCTGTGAGTATAACATAACTCATATGGCAGGCAAAAACCTGAGAACAAATCCAACCAGGAAGAGGGAAATCTGAGGTTTGTAGTTTTTCAACTCAGTGCCTGTGTCTATGGGGTCACAGTGCACTTCCTAAGGCTTCCACTAGATGTCAACGGTCTTTAGAACCTTGTATCCGGCTTCTACTGTGAAGGGGGAGAGAAAGAGGGCTCTTTCAATCAGAGTCTGCCATGAGCTGATCACATTTCTAAAGACAAAGGAATTCTCCGGTTGGAACATTATTGAAGATTTATGTTAAAAACATCCTAAAGATTGATTCTATACATCGTTTGACCTGTTTCTACGGACTGTTAACCTGTTGCCTCTACTTGGGACGCTTGCGTCCCAACTAGAGCTCTGGAAATGCAAATGCGCTACGCTAAATGCTAATAGTATTAGTTAAAACTCAAAAGTTCATTAAAATACACATGCAGGGTATCAAATTAAAGCTACACTCGTTGTGAATCCAGGCAACAAGTCTGATTTTTAAAATGCTTTTCGGCGACAGCATGAGAAGCTATTATCTGATAGCATGCACCAATACACTACAACAGAAAAGCACAGCAGGGGACGTAAACAAAATAATTAGCATTTCGGCGTTACACAAACCGCACAATAAAATAGAAAACAGTCATTACCTTTCACCATCTTCTTTGTTGGCACTCCTAGATGTCCCATAAACACTATTGGGTCTTTATTTCGATTAAATCGGGCCATATAAAGCCAAGATATCGTTATATGTAGACTGTGTGATAAACGAAAAAAACAGCGATTTCACAACGTAACGTCATTTTTAAAATTCAAAAAGTAGACGATAAACTTTCACAAAACACTTCGAAATACGTTTGTAATGCTACTTTAGGTATTAGTAAACGTTAATAAGCGATAAAAATCATCCGTAGGCGATGTAAATATCATTAGCTGTCGTCTTGGAAAAAATTTCAGGAGAGAGCTCTTCCGGAATGATCTGGGCGGAGACCGGAGGTAAGTCGTGCCCCTCTTTCGGTTCAACCAAGAATCAAAGAGGATTCAATTCACAAGACTCTAGACAACATGGGGATGCTGTGGGAGTTGAATGCTCGGTCTTATCTAATTCGGCTCACTGTTAACAATTGCTGGAAGTGGCGCAAGGATATTTATTTCCATTTTCTGTGATCAGGTTTTCCTGCGCTTTCCGATGTAACGCACGTTATGTAATAGCCACAGTCGTGATTTAACCAGTTTTAAAAACGTCCGAGGGTTTCCTATCCACACATTCTAACCATATGAACGTACTATATTCCTGGCATGAGTAGCAGGGCGCTGAAATGTTGCGCGATTTTTAACAAAATGTTCAAAAAAGTAGAGGGTCGACTGAAGAGGTTAAGGAACTTTTTGACTTTTCGTCTGGACCTAGTGATCGCGACTCATGAATTTGGATTTGTGAACTAAATGCACGAACAACAAGGTGGTATTTGGACATAAATTATTAACTTTATCGAACATAACAAACATTTATTCTGGTACTGGGATTCCTGGGAGTGCATTCTGATGAAGATCATCAAAGGTAAGTGAATAATTATAATGCTATTTATGACGTCTGTTGACTCCACAACATGGCGGGTATCTGTATGGCTTGTTTTTGTGTCTGAGCGCTGTCCTCAGATTATTGCATGGTGTGCTTTTTCCGTAAAGTTTTTAAAAAATCTGACACAGCGGTTGCATTAAGGAGAAGTGGATCTATAATTCCATGTGTAACACTTGTATGTATCTCTTATCAATGTTTATTATAAGTATTTCTGTACATTGATGTGGCTCTCTGCAAAATCACTGGATGTTTTGGAAGTAAGACACTACTGAACATAACGCGGCAATGTAAACTGAGTTTTTTGGATATAAATATGAACTTTATCGAACAAAACATACATGTATTGTGTAACATGAAGTCCTATGAGTGTCATCTGATGAAGATCATCAAAGGTTAGTGATTCATTTTATCTCTATTTCTGCTTTTTGCGACTCCTCTCTTTGGCTGGAAAAATTGTCTGTGTTTTTCTGTGTTAGGCAATCACCTAACATAATCGTTTGGTCTGCTGTCTCTGAAGCTAAGCAGTGTTGGTACTGGTCTGTCACTAGATGTGAGACCAGATGGTGTTGGAAGACCAGTAGAAGGCACTCTTTCCTCTGGTCAAAACAAATATCCCAATTTATAGGTGACATTGCACTGTTTAGGGGGCTGTCTTTTGGGTGGGATGTTAAACGGGTGTCCCGACTCTCTGTGGCCATTAAAGATCCCATGGCACTTATCATAAGAGTAGGTGTCCTGGCTAAATTCCCAATCTGGCCCTCATACCATCATGGCCACTTAATCATCCCCAGTTTACAATCGTCTCATTAATCTCACCTGTAACTATTCACCAGGTCAATGCTTCAAATGAGACATGTGTTCTCAGTCAATTTATGTGGTAAAATAAGGGTTAATAAATAAAATAGTATCTATCTAAAGTACACTGATTTTTGCTAATGTTAAAGTATCTGTCTAAAGTAGAAGAAGATATAAGATTCTGTGCAGCTCTTTAGAAAAGGATAAATGCAAAATAACTATGTCAAGTAGTAGGTTGCAGTTGACTGGATGAACTGGGTGTCTGTGTGTTTAACTGCAGCTGAGTGTGCACTTTTGGCTCATCAGGCTCTCATACTTATTACTAGGGATTATATGTATGTATGCACCCTACTCTTTATGGGAAAGGAATCCATGGGTGTGTGTGTGTGTGTGTGTGTGTATATGAATGAATGTGTGTGCACCAGTGGAGGCTCCTCAGAGGAGGAAGGGGAGGACCATCCTACTCAGTGAAATTCATAAAAATAATGAAACATTGAAAAAATTATCCTTTTTAGATAAAACTAATCCTAAATAAATTCACGTCACCGAATAATTGTTTAAAACACAGTGCTTTGCAACGAAGGTCTACAGTAGCCTCAACAGCACTCTGTGGGGTAACACCATATTGTAGCCGGAGGACTGTTAGTATACATTGACTACAAATACATTGAATACAAAACCTAGGAGGTTCATTGCTCTCACCCCTTCTATAGACTTCACAGTAATTACAACTTCCTGAGGACATCCTCCAACCTATCACTGCAGCATGAGCTGACATGTTGTCCACCCAGTCAAAGGATCAGAGAATGAAGCTAGTACTGCAGTGCATAACATGTCGTGAGTAGTTGACTCAAAGAGAGAGAACGACAAAAGTTTAACAGTTTTGAATAAATACATTGCTTTAAAACGACAGAGAAGACCGAGAGCGAGAGAGATCTATCTATATTTCATTGTATTTATTTCACTTTCACTTGGCTAGCGAATGCAGCTAGCTAGTTTAGCCTACTGAAACACCTGGCTCCAACAGAGAGGGATGCTATGTTAGCTAGCTGGCTATGGCTATCCAACACTGGAACTCTTCCAAGTCAAGGTACGCTTTAGGTTTGATAAATGTATTGCCACCGGTGCCCGCCGGTGTAATTGCAAAATGTCTTGCTGACTGTACACTGTACTGCATGATTGTAGTGGGTTTACTAATGCGCTAGTTCTAGTAGCTATGTTAACTATGGTGTACTAACGTTGTTAGCTAATACGGGGACAACAATGTAGGCTGTGTGTTGCGGTTAGCTGTAATGATACGAAAGTTTGGCTTAGAATGTTTTTTCTCACCTCGTCACAGACAGCTGATGTGTTGTGCACTGAAGTCCACAAGCCAATGGAAAAGGTAAGAGGAGGAGAGTGTGTATATGTGAGAAGGAATTATACAACGAGCAAAATGTTCATCCTGTTTGTACGTGGCTGCAATGAAAGTGAACTGTGTTTGCGTGTTATCAGGAGTGTATTCATTCCGCCAATTCTGTTAAAGAACGTTTCTTAAACGGAAGCAAACGGAGCAAAACAGGATAAACATACCTGAACTCTCGTTTGCAACTATTGTGCTAATGATGACATCCTAGATCACCTGCTAGATACAAGCAAGAGTGTGCAAGGTGGTATTGAATGTGTCACTGTCTGTCACCTTGATTACTGTATTTTTTCTCTCGACCTGTGTACATTTTAAACGTTCATTAGCCTAGCTTGTAGCAACCTCATGACGGGTACATAGAAAAATGATGTATCATGTAGTAGCCTAAACCTATCGCTGTTACATCGAGCTGGGTGAATGGAATATGAATGACAGTCATCCAATATGCTGTAATAGAAAAAGATTGTCTTCCCTAATCTGAAACGTCACCGACCACCACTGGTGAATGCCTGTCTATTTGTGTGAATGTGTGCTTCCTCCATCTCCTCTCCTCTCCTCCCTCTTCCTCCTTCTATTCTCCTCCTTATCCTCTCATTCTTCTCCTCCTCCCCTACTATCCAGCTCTACTCCTCCTCTTCTCCCTATCCTATCCTACCCCTCCTCCCTCTCCTCCCTTTCCCCCTCTCCTCTCCCCCTCCTCTCCTCTCCTCCCTTTCCTACCTCTCCTCCTCCTCTCTTCCCTCTCCTCCTCCTATCCTTCCTCTCCTCTCTCCTCCCTTTCCTCCGCATCTCCTCTCCTCCCTCTTCTCCCCCTTTCCTCCTCTCCTATTCCTCTCTCTCCTCCTCCTCTCCTCCCCTTCCTCCTCTCCTCCCTTTCCTCCTCTCTTCTCCTCTCCTCCCTGCATGACTGTAAGTCGATTCTCTCTGGGCATCTATCTCTCTGTCTCTCTTTCTATTTCCCTCACTCTTTTTATTCCCCCCTTCTCTGTCTCTGTCTGCCTCTTTCTCTCTCACTCTCTCTCTCTGTGTCTCTGTCTCCCTCTCAATTCAATTCAAAGGGCTTTATTGGCATGGGAAACATGTTTACATTGCCAAAGAAAGTGAAATAGATCTCTCTCTCTCTCTCTCTTCCTCTCTCTCTCTCCCTGTCTCTCTCTCTCTCTCTCTCTTCCTCCCCCCTTGATATCAGTTCTTGGTAGCTGAGGGCTCAGCCATAGAACTAGAAATAGAATGCCAGAGCTCATCTCATCCTCCTCTGGAAGCAGCTGAAACGTAAATAACTCCAGGGCCCGGTTGTCTCCTTTTGTCTGTAATCCAATAATAATCCCTCAAATCACAATGAAGAGGTGTGAGAAGCCCGGATTCAATCTTTTCTGGCCATGGATACCACTGGATGGGGGGATGTCGCAGGATGACTAATCTTCTACAGTGAAGGATTATCAATGTCCCTGACTGCATGTTTTGAAATAGGCGGTAATTATGATTTTACTCTAGCGTAAAGTATATTTTTCTTTCTCCACAGACACTTTTACATCCCAAAGTGCAATACTATTCCCTATATAGTGCACTAGTTTATAGGGATTAAATCAAATCAAATTGTATTTGTTACATGCACCGAATACTACAGGTGTAGACCTTACAGTGAAAATGCTTCCTTACAAGGCTTTAACCAACAATGCAGTTTTAAGAAAAATAAATAAATAAAAGTAACAAATAATTAAAGAGCAGTCGTAAAATAACAATAGCAAGGCTATAAACAGGGGGTACCGATACAGAGTCAATGTGGAGACTATATACAGGGGGTACCGATATAGAGTCAATGTGGAGTCTATATACAGGGGGTACCGGTACAGAGTCAATGTGGAGGCAATAAACAGGGGGGACCGGTACAGAGTCAATGTGGAGGCTATAAACAGGGGGTACCGGTACAAAGTCAATGTGGAGGCTATAAACAGGGGGGACCGGTACAGAGTCAATGTGGAGGCTATAAACAGGGGGTACCGGTACAAAGTCAATGTGGAGACTATATACAGGGGGGACCGGTACAGGGTCAATGTGCATAGAGTTATTAGAGTGACTATGCATAGATAATAACAGAGAGTAGCAGCAAAGTAAAAGGGAGAGGGGGGAGGGGGGGGGGGGGCAATGCAAGTAGTCTGGGTGGCCATTTGATTAGATGTTCAGGAGTCTTATGGCTTGGAGGTAGAAGCTGTTTGGAATAGAATGCCATTTGGGACACAATCAACATCTGCTTTATTTTTGGGTAATTTATTTACAACCCCTTTGTATTTGTTCACTGACAGCACCTCCACAGACAGCATGTAACACACCCTAGACACTGACAATTAAACAAGTTGAATTTGTTTTAATCCAAAGTCTCCAAAGCTTTTTTTTCTGTATTTCTACACAATTAAAAAAAAATGCTATTGGTACAAAAAGCACAGTAATATCAGATTTACAGGTGTGTGGAACGACATAGACAATGTCGGCCACTATTCAACCTCATCATAAATTGACTAATTTACTTGTGGTACGGCGCTATACAGTGCAAGGCTGATTTCAAAGGTCGACACCCATAATACACACAATGAAGTCACAAGGCTGATTTCAAATGTCGACACCCATAATACACACTATGAAGTCACAAGGCTGATTTCAAAGGTCGACACCCATAATACACACTATGAAGTCACAAGGCTGATTTCAAATGTCGACACCCATAATACACACTATGAAGTCACAACAAGGCTGATTTCAAAGGTCGACACCCATAATATACACTATGAAGTCACAAGGCTGATTTCAAAGGTCGACACCCATAATACACACTATGAAGTCACAAGGCTGATTTCAAAGGTCGACACCCATAATACACACTATGAAGTCACAACAAGGCTGATTTCAAAGGTCGACACCCATAATACACACTATGAAGTCACAAGGCTGATTTCAAAGGTCGACACCCATAATACACACTATGAAGTCACAAGGCTGATTTCAAATGTCGACACCCATAATACACACTATGAAGTCACAACAAGGCTGATTTCAAATGTCGACATCCATAATACACACAATGAAGTCACAAGGCTGATTTCAAATGTCGACACCCATAATACACACTATGAAGTCACAAGGCTGATTTCAAAGGTCGACACCCATAATACACACTATGAAGTCACAAGGCTGATTTCAAATGTCGACACCCATAATACACACTATGAAGTCACAAGGCTGATTTCAAAGGTCGACACCCATAATACACACTATGAAGTCACAAGGCTGATTTCAAAGGTCGACACCCATAATACACACTATGAAGTCACAACAAGGCTGATTTCAAAGGTCGACACCCATAATACACACTATGAAGTCACAACAAGGCTGATTTCAAATGTCGACATCCATAATACACACAATGAAGTCACAAGGCTGATTTCAAATGTCGACACCCATAATACACACTATGAAGTCACAAGGCTGATTTCAAAGGTCGACACCCATAATACACACTATGAAGTCACAAGGCTGATTTCAAATGTCGACACCCATAATACACACTATGAAGTCACAACAAGGCTGATTTCAAAGGTCGACACCCATAATATACACTATGAAGTCACAAGGCTGATTTCAAAGGTCGACACCCATAATACACACTATGAAGTCACAAGGCTGATTTCAAAGGTCGACACCCATAATACACACTATGAAGTCACAACAAGGCCGATTTCAAAGGTCGACACCCATAATACACACTATGAAGTCACAAGGCTGATTTCAAAGGTCGACACCCATAATACACACTATGAAGTCACAACAAGGCTGATTTCAAAGGTCGACACCCATAATACACACTATGAAGTCACAAGGCTGATTTCAAAGGTCGACACCCATAATACACACTATGAAGTCACAACAAGGCTGATTTCAAATGTTGACATCCATAATACACACAATGAAGTCACAACAAGGCTGATTTCAAAGGTCGACACCCATAATACACACTATGAAGTCACAAGGCTGATTTCAAATGTCGACACCCATAATACACACTATGAAGTCACAAGGCTGATTTCAAAGGTCGACACCCATAATACACACTATGAAGTCACAACAAGGCTGATTTCAAACGTCGACATCCATAATACACACTATTAAGTCACAAGGCTGATTTAAAATGCCGACATCCATAATACACACTATGAAGTCACAACAAGGCTGATTTCTAACGTCGACACCCATAATACACACTATGAAGTCACAACAAGGCTGATTTCAAAGGTCGACACCCATAATACACACTATGAAGTCACAAGGCTGATTTCAAATGTCGACACCCATAATACACACTATGAAGTCACAAGGCTGATTTCAAATGTCGACACCCATAATACACACTATGAAGTCACAACAAGGCTGATTTCAAAGGTCGACACCCATAATACACACTATGAAGTCACAAGGCTGATTTCAAATGTCGACACCCATAATACACGCTATGAATTCACAAGGCTGATTTCAAATGTCGACTCCCATAATACACACTATGAAGTCACAACAAGGCTGATTTCAAACGTCGACATCCATAATACACACTATTAAGTCACAAGGCTGATTTCAAAAGCCGACATCCATAATACACACTATGAAGTCACAACAAGGCTGATTTCTAACGTCGACACCAATAATACACACTATGAAGTCACAACAAGGCTGACTTCAAATATCGACATCCATAATACACACTATGAAGTCACAACAAGGCTGATTTCAAATGTCGACATCCATAATACACACAATGATGTCACAACAAGGCTGATTTCAAAGGTCGACACCCATAATATACACTATGAAGTCACAAGGCTGATTTCAAATGTCGATACCCATAATACACACTATGAAGTCACAATGCTGATTTCAAATGTCGATACCCATAATACACACTATGAAGTCACAACAAGGCTGATTTCAAAGGTCGACACCCATAATACACACTATGAAGTCACAAGGCTGATTTCAAATGTCGACACCCATAATACACACTATGAAGTCACAAGGCTGATTTCAAATGTCGACACCCATAATACACACTATGAAGTCACAACAAGGCTGATTTCAAAGGTCGACACCCATAATATACACTATGAAGTCACAAGGCTGATTTCAAAGGTCGACACCCATAATACACACTATGAAGTCACAAGGCTGATTTCAAATGTCGACACCCATAATACACACTATGAAGTCACAACAAGGCTGATTTCAAAGGTCGACACCCATAATATACACTATGAAGTCACAAGGCTGATTTCAAAGGTCGACACCCATAATACACACTATGAAGTCACAAGGCTGATTTCAAAGGTCGACACCCATAATACACACTATGAAGTCACAACAAGGCTGATTTCAAAGGTCGACACCCATAATACACACTATGAAGTCACAAGGCTGATTTCAAAGGTCGACACCCATAATACACACTATGAAGTCACAAGGCTGATTTCAAATGTCGACACCCATAATACACACTATGAAGTCACAAGGCTGATTTCAAATGTCGACACCCATAATACACACTATGAAGTCACAAGGCTGATTTCAAAGGTCGACACCCATAATACACACTATGAAGTCACAAGGCTGATTTCAAAGGTCGACACCCATAATACACACTATGAAGTCACAACAAGGCTGATTTCAAAGGTCGACACCCATAATACACACTATGAAGTCACAACAAGGCTGATTTCAAATGTCGACATCCATAATACACACAATGAAGTCACAAGGCTGATTTCAAATGTCGACACCCATAATACACACTATGAAGTCACAAGGCTGATTTCAAAGGTCGACACCCATAATACACACTATGAAGTCACAAGGCTGATTTCAAATGTCGACACCCATAATACACACTATGAAGTCACAACAAGGCTGATTTCAAAGGTCGACACCCATAATATACACTATGAAGTCACAAGGCTGATTTCAAAGGTCGACACCCATAATACACACTATGAAGTCACAAGGCTGATTTCAAAGGTCGACACCCATAATACACACTATGAAGTCACAACAAGGCTGATTTCAAAGGTCGACACCCATAATACACACTATGAAGTCACAAGGCTGATTTCAAAGGTCGACACCCATAATACACACTATGAAGTCACAACAAGGCTGATTTCAAAGGTCGACACCCATAATACACACTATGAAGTCACAAGGCTGATTTCAAAGGTCGACACCCATAATACACACTATGAAGTCACAACAAGGCTGATTTCAAATGTTGACATCCATAATACACACAATGAAGTCACAACAAGGCTGATTTCAAAGGTCGACACCCATAATACACACTATGAAGTCACAAGGCTGATTTCAAATGTCGATACCCATAATACACACTATGAAGTCACAATGCTGATTTCAAATGTCGACACCCATAATACACACTATGAAGTCACAAGGCTGATTTCAAAGGTCGACACCCATAATACACACTATGAAGTCACAACAAGGCTGATTTCAAACGTCGACATCCATAATACACACTATTAAGTCACAAGGCTGATTTAAAATGCCGACATCCATAATACACACTATGAAGTCACAACAAGGCTGATTTCTAACGTCGACACCAATAATACACACTATGAAGTCACAACAAGGCTGATTTCAAACGTCGACACCCATAATAGACACTATGAAGTCACAAGGCTGATTTCAAATGTCGAATCCCATAATACACACTATGAAGTCACAAGGCTGATTTCAAATGTCGACACCCATAATACACACTATGAAGTCACAACAAGGCTGATTTCAAAGGTCGACACCCATAATACACACTATGAAGTCACAAGGCTGATTTCAAATGTCGACACCCATAATACACACTATGAAGTCACAAGGCTGATTTCAAATGTCGACACCCATAATACACACTATGAAGTCACAACAAGGCTGATTTCAAAGGTCGACACCCATAATACACACTATGAAGTCACAAGGCTGATTTCAAATGTCGACACCCATAATACACGCTATGAATTCACAAGGCTGATTTCAAATGTCGACTCCCATAATACACACTATGAAGTCACAACAAGGCTGATTTCAAACGTCGACATCCATAATACACACTATTAAGTCACAAGGCTGATTTCAAAAGCCGACATCCATAATACACACTATGAAGTCACAACAAGGCTGATTTCTAACGTCGACACCAATAATACACACTATGAAGTCACAACAAGGCTGACTTCAAATATCGACATCCATAATACACACTATGAAGTCACAACAAGGCTGATTTCAAATGTCGACATCCATTATACACACAATGATGTCACAACAAGGCTGATTTCAAAGGTCGACACCCATAATATACACTATGAAGTCACAAGGCTGATTTCAAATGTCGATACCCATAATACACACTATGAAGTCACAATGCTGATTTCAAATGTCGATACCCATAATACACACTATGAAGTCACAACAAGGCTGATTTCAAAGGTCGACACCCATAATACACACTATGAAGTCACAAGGCTGATTTCAAATGTCGACACCCATAATACACACTATGAAGTCACAAGGCTGATTTCAAATGTCGACACCCATAATACACACTATGAAGTCACAACAAGGCTGATTTCAAAGGTCGACACCCATAATATACACTATGAAGTCACAAGGCTGATTTCAAATGTCGACACCCATAATACATACTATGAAGTCACAAGGCTGATTTCAAAGGTCGACACCCATAATACACACTATGAAGTCACAAGGCTGATTTCAAATGTCGACACCCATAATACACACTATGAAGTCACAACAAGGCTGATTTCAAAGGTCGACACCCATAATACACACTATGAAGTCACAAGGCTGATTTCAAAGGTCGACACCCATAATACACACTATGAATTCACAACAAGGTTGACTTCAAATATCGACATCCATAATACACACTATGAAGTCACAACAAGGCTTATTTCAAATGTCGACATCCATAATACACACTATGAAGTCACAACAATGCTGATTTCAAATGTCGACATCCATAATACACACTATGAAGTCACAACAAGGCTGACTTCAAATGTCGACATCCATAATACACACTATGAAGTCACAACAAGGCTCAATTCAAATGTCGACACCCATAATACACACTATGAAGTCACAACGATGCTGATTTCAAATGTCGACATCCATAATACACACTATGAAGTCACAACAAGGCTGACTTCAAATGTCGACATCCATAATACACACCATAAAGTCACAACAAGGCTGATTTCAAACGTCGACATCCATAGTACACACTATTAAGTCACAACAAGGCTGATTTCAAATGTCGACATCCATAGGTGGCCTGTGAGTTTCTGGGGAATCCATTTCGTCACCATAAAATTGCGCCTTCATAATAAAGGATGCACGCATCATCACATTTGCATGCTAATGTAAGAGAGGCTACTATTCCTAACGTGATGATTAGATTGCATAGCCGTATTTTAGTCTAATAATATAACTCAATCACTGTTAGCAAAACAACAACAACAACAATGAATGCCTGAGCTCCTAGTGACATAGTAGGCCTAATCAGAGACGTTTCTTCTCCTTTCTTTGCAGGGGTAACATTTGGACTATTCTAAACACATTTTATGCTATTTGCAATTCTAATACACTTTATCTGACTGGAGACACAAGCAGCGTCTTTTTGAATAAGACACAAATGAATAGCCTACTCCACTGATGCTGTCTGGTCAAAAAGAGTATGACATGTTGCCCACGTTAGAATTTGGTTGATTCATACCAGCGAGTGTTCTACCTTCCTAAATGAAATGAATTAGCGCTTTGAGCCAATCAGCTTTGAGCTGAGCTCATCTGTGGGTGATCCTGTTGCAGCAAACCCCCCACCCCCCTTAAAGCGCTTCACACCAATCACATCAAAAGCAAAACGTCATTGTTAGAAAAACGTGTCTGTTTCCGGTCTGCTTGTGTTGTTGTTGCAGTAAGACTGGCCCTTGCTAAGACTGGCCCTTACCGACGCCATGGATGGAGATGGGGATTTGGACTTGTGGTTATGACCTCGTTATCTGTACAGGCCAATGGTTATGACAGAGATCTAACCATACATTCATACTAGAGGTCTGTACTCTATGACTGTCATAGACTGTTTAAGGCAACATGAAAGAGATGAGGATGACAATGGTGTACCTCTACCAGTAGGGTAAATCAATATGTTTGTCCTACTTGCGTGCGAATGCACAGAAATCAGTATTATGGACAGCAACACGGTATTTAGCAACATTGATTAGACAAAATAGTTTTTGATATCTTAAAGCTTTCACTGTATTGGACTAAGGATATGTCCCACCGATATTAGACAACTATATAGACAACACTCAAATTGCTGAAATAATGATTAGAGAAGAGTCAGATTAACTGCCAACTAAAATCGCAGAGCAGATTGCACTTTTTTTTTTGCTAAATGCAGAGATGTATTAAAGATAATGAATTTCTGGCGGAATTTCTACAAACTTTGTGGCAAAGCTGAAAGATCAGCGTCCCCCAAATCCAGAAGTTGCTCATTCCCAGGTGGGGTCAATTCAAAGTGATCATCTCAATGGTAATCATATTATCATTAATTATAGATTTTAAACTATTTTAGCTAAACAGTGTACCACTTATGTTAATAGCCCCATACCATTTCATTTATTTACGAAGAAAAAAAAACACTTCACATATGAAAACTTGTGAAATTGTGTGACCACATGTGAAATAGCGTTTTTCACATTTTGAGCTGTAATGTTCCCATGTGAAAACAAAAGAGACACGTGAGGAGTTCTGCTGTATTACTTTAGAGTTCACATGTTAACGTCACCTGTTCACGTGACGAGAATAACGTGTTTTCAGGTGAATTGCAGAAAACGTGAAAATCGAATTTGCACTTTCACATGTGAAAAATATTGTGATGACTTTAAGGGACACACACACACACACACACACACACACACACACACACACACACACACACACACACACACACACACACACACACACACACACACACACACACACACACACACACACACACACACACACACACACACACACACACACACACACACACACACACACACACACACACACACACACACACACACACACACACACACACACACACACACACACACACACACACACACACACACACACACACACACACACACACACACACACACACACACACACACACACACACACACACACACACACACACACACACACACACACACACACACACACACACACACACACACACACACACACACACACACACACACACACACACACACACACACACACACACACACACACACACACACACACACACACACACACACACACACACACACACACACACACACACACACACACACACACACACACACACACACACACACACACACACACACACACACACACACACACACACACACACACACACACACACACACACACACACACACACACACACACACACACACACACACACACACACACACACACACACACACACACACACACACACACACACACACACACACACACACACACACACACACACACACACACACACACACACACACACACACACACACACACACACACACACACACACACACACACACACACACACACACACACACACACACACACACACACACACACACACACACACACACACACACACACACACACACACACACACACACACACACACACACACACACACACACACACACACACACACACACACACACACACACACACACACACACACACACACACACACACACACACACACACACACACACACACACACACACACACACACACACACACACACACACACACACACACACACACACACACACACACACACACACACACACACACACACACACACACACACACACACACACACACACACACACACACACACACACACACACACACACACACACACACACACACACACACACACACACACACACACACACACACACACACACACACACACACACACACACACACACACACACACACACACACACACACACACACACACACACACACACACACACACACACACACACACACACACACACACACACACACACACACACACACACACACACACACACACACACACACACACACACACACACACACACACACACACACACACACACACACACACACACACACACACACACACACACACACACACACACACACACACACACACACACACACACACACACACACACACACACACACACACACACACACACACACACACACACACACACACACACACACACACACACACACACACACACACACACACACACACACACACACACACACACACACACACACACACACACACACACACACACACACACACACACACACACACACACACACACACACACACACACACACACACACACACACACACACACACACACACACACACACAAGCCAGGGATTTTAAGATTGAGGTCGTAATGTGATGTGTCGTAATTTCTCCAAATCCTGAGGGCGTCTGGAAATCCATGGAGGGGTGGGTATAATCCCACGACTCTGGATTGGAAGGTTGCGTGTTCCATCCCAGTCGTGGACACAGTTTTCACATTTTGGGGGTGATTTAATCATATCCCAAACCTTAAACCTTGAAATTGGGGTGCCTAAATTTAACCCCCTAAAAATGGACGTTTGTAGCAACTTCAAAACAACGTGGAGGAACGTCTAAGTGTTCCTCAAGGTTCCGTTTTAGGACCACTATTGTTTTCACTATATATTTTACCTCTTGGGGATGTTATTCGAAAACATAATGTAAACTTTCACTGCTATGCGGATGACACACAGCTGTACATTTCAATGAAACATGGTGAAGCCCCAAAATTGCCCTCGCTAGAAGCATGTGTTTCAGACATAAGGAAGTGGATGGCTGCAAACTTTCTACTATTAAACTCGGACAAAACAGAGATGCTTGTTCTAGGTCCCAAGAAACAAAAAGATCTTCTGTTGAATCTGACAATTAATCTTAATGGTTGTACAGTCATCTCAAATAAAACTGTGAAGGACCTCAGCGTTACTCTGGACCCTGATCTCTCTTTTGAAGAACATATTAAGACCATTTCGAGGACAGCTTTTTTCCATCTACGTAACATTGCAAAAATCAGAAACTTTCTGTCCAAAAATGATGCAGAAAAATTAATCCATGCTTTTGTCACTTCTAGGTTAGACTACTGCAATGCTCTATTTTCCGTCTACCCGGATAAAGCACTAAATAAACTTCAGTTAGTGCTAAGTACGGCTGCTAGAATCCTGACTAGAACCAAAAAATTTGATAATATTACTCCAGTGCTAGCCT
This sequence comes from Oncorhynchus nerka, assembly GCF_034236695.1. Lineage (NCBI taxonomy): Eukaryota > Metazoa > Chordata > Actinopteri > Salmoniformes > Salmonidae > Oncorhynchus > Oncorhynchus nerka. The sequence goes on along the minus strand of NC_088408.1, from coordinate 8,389,368 downwards.
CTCTACACTGGCTTCCTTTCAAAGCAAGGGCTGATTTCAAGGTTTTACTGCTAACCTACAAAGCATTACATGGGCTTGCTCCTACCTATCTCTCTGATTTGGTCCTGCCGTACATACCTACACGTACGCTACGGTCACAAGACGCAGGCCTCCTAAT
>NC_088408.1:8336711-8384211 GCF_034236695.1 Oncorhynchus nerka | reverse complement strand
ACAGGAAGATTAAGTCAAACACAAAAGGACAGGTAAAGACCATGAGGGAGCTCTGACAATTTAGAGAACTTTTGCAGTTGAACTACCAGAAAAGGTCAATATATTATTTTTTTTAACACAGTTGTGAACCACATTCGCTTTTATTCAAGACCCACAGTCTGTTTCCAAACAACAAGCACATGGTAGGCAGAAGAGAACCTAGTTGAAGGACGAGGTATATTGGTTTATTGAAAGTCAAATTGTTTATTGAGCAAACCATGCAAGAGTAGCAGGAACACCAGGCTAAATCAAAAGCATAACCGTAGAACCTAAAAGTGTGTCAGACATGTCGCCAAATCAGATGTCAATTTTAGTCGTATTGTTATAAAAACAATTCATACCATTGTAGTGTTCACCCCTGTAAACAATTTGCATGACGATGCACAAGTGAAGGAGAACCTCATTTCAAACAAGTGCATTAGTTGACATATTTCCCCTCAGTTACCTTTGCCTTTTCTTCAAAAGGAGGCACAGTAACAGGGGACAGACGATTAAGGAGTTGGGCAAACCAAATTATGATCTCCCTATCTATCTTGTTGAGGGGTCGGGCCATCTGTTCAAGGCTTGTCGCTTCTGCTGAGGCGCGGGGGCCGGTCGCTTCTGCTGAGGCGTGGGAGCCGGTCGCTTCTGCTGAGGCGCCGGGGCCTGACGCTTCTGCTGTGGCGAGGGAGCCGGTCGCTTCTGCTGAGGCGCAGGGGCCGGTCGCTTCTGCTGAGGCGCCGGGGCCTGACGCTTCTGCTGTGGCGAGGGAGCCGGTCGCTTCTGCTGAGGCGCAGGGGCCGGTCGCTTCTGCTGAGGCGCCGGGGCCTGACGCTTCTGCTGAGGCGCGGGGGCCGGTCGCTTCTGCTGAGGCGCCGGGGCCTGACGCTTCTGCTGAGGCGCAGGGGCCGGTCGCTTCTGCTGAGGCGCCGGGGCCTGACGCTTCTGCTGAGGCGCCGGGGCCTGACGCTTCTGCTGAGGCGCAGGGGCCGGTCGCTTCTGCTGAGGCGCAGGGGCCTGACGCTTCTGCTGAGGCGCGGGGGCCGGACGCTTCTGCTGAGGCGCAGGGGCCTGACGCTTCTGCTGAGGCGCCGGGGCCTGACGCTTCTGCTGAGGCGCCGGGGCCTGACGCTTCTGCTGAGGCGCCGGGGCCTGACGCTTCTGCTGAGGCGCCGGGGCCTGACGCTTCTGCTGAGGCGCAGGGGCCGGTCGCTTCTGCTGAGGCGCAGGGGCCTGACGCTTCTGCTGAGGCGCAGGGGGCTGTCGTTCCTGCTAAGGCGCGGGGGCCGGTCACTTCTGCCGAGGCATTTCGACCCGACGTCACATTTGCCAAGTTATTGTGGCCAGTAGCTTTAGCATTTGGAACAGACACCACACTCGCTTGGGCTCGAGTGGAGGCAGGATGCCCATAAGCATTACCTAGTGAACAAAGAGAAGAAAAGTTGTAAAAATCGGCCTTAAGCTATTGGAACTAGACGGATTTGAACTGAAGTAGTGTAAACCAACACACCTTGAAGGGTAAAACACGTTATCCCTCCAATTAGCAGGCAACAAATCCAAGAAACACTACAAAACATTCAGACAGTTAAACATAAATAACCAGTGAAAAATATATGAAAAAGGTAAACCAACCAGATGAATACATTTAAAAACTAACCTCAAAGAGAGTCCAAAAGTCACAGCCATTTTAGTGATCAAAACCGTATTCATAACTAATGCTAGACAGACACCCTTCCAGAATATCCCTGTTTCAATGTCTAACAGCTGTTTTGGTTGCACCTCATAAAGGAATCCCAGACCCTTCTTACCTGAATGGCTAATTATGTACAGGTGTCAACCAATGAACTTAATTTCAATTGGTTCAATTCCCCAATTGCGATTAGGTGCAGTCATCCGTTGACGTGAACAACAGAGTTGAATGTTCGACAAAAAAAGCACACACCAAATTAATTTCAACATTTTACAGAAAACAGACAATTGATGAATGCACATTCAATTTCATACATGTTCATGCGTCTGTAGCTCCCAAATTCTGATCTTTTTACCACTAATTGGTCTTTTCACCAATCAGATCAGCCGACTTGCCAGCAAAAACCTTCTATTTTATGTTCACCAGCTAAAAAGTAGCCTATCAGATTGACCTGTCAGAATGATATCATGAATGATATCATCAATCCAGTGGCCTTTTGTTCTCATGTGTGTTACAGAAACACTGCTAACCAAACAACAGTACTAGGTGCCTGTACTACAGAAACCCTGTTAACCCAACAACAGTACTAGGTGCCTGTACTACAGAAACACTGTTAACCCAACAACAGTACTAGGTGCCTGTACTACAGAAACCCTGTTAACCCAACAACAGTACTAGGTGCCTGTACTACAGAAACCATGTTAACCCAACAACAGTACTAGGTGCCTGTACTACAGAAACACTGTTAACCCAACAACAGTACTAGGTGCCTGTACTACAGAAACACTGTTAACCCAACAACAGTACTCTATGCCTGTACTACAGACACACTGTTAACCCAATGTGAGCGTACCAAGTAATTAGGCGTCACTCTAAAGCGGGAAGGTGGAATAAACGAGTCAGGAAAAAAGGTTTTTCTGATTGAACACGGTTCTCTATTGAGAGTATTTTGTCAACAAAAACATTCAAACATAATCAATGAAAAATCTTCCAAGGAAAAACACACATCTTCTTCTCCAGATGAAACAAGAACACAATAGGATAATCTTTAAACTACAACAAACATAAATCACGGTTTTGTCACCGTCTTAGTGGTTCTTTCAGCACAGCTTCTCTCTCTCGGTGGCCATCTTCCAGAGATAGTTTCCCCTTCTCTTCTGGTTCCATTCTCTCTTTTATAGGGGAAGGAGAGTATCTCATTAGTACCGTCAGCTGTGCTTAATTGACTCTGGTTACCTTGTCTCCCAGGCTCTGTTGGGCAACTATCCATGAGCCCAGCCTGCCCTCTAGTGGTCCGTCCACATACCTTCCCCCCCAGGACCGAACCGGAGGGTCGGGCGCCAGACGCACCGTCTTGGTCGCGTCGGGACAGCGCGTCTGCATTCCCGTTCCTCGATCCGGCCCTGTGGATGACATGGAAAGAGAATGGTTGTAAAGACAAAAACCATCTGGCTATTCTGTTGTTATTGTTTCTCTTACCAGCCATCCACGTGAGGGGCGCATGGTCAGTAACTAATGCAAACCTCCGACCCAGTAGGTAGTACCGGAGATAATCGAGGGCCCACTTGATGGCTAAGGCCTCTTTCTCTACGGTCGCATACCTCTGTTCCCGATCGCTGAGTTTCCTACTAATGAAGAGAATCGGCTTCTCTGCTTCACCTTTACCCTGAGCTAGTACGGCCCCGAGCCCTGTATCCGAGGCGTCGACCTGCACAATGAACTCTTGTGAGAAGTCCGGAGCCTGTAGAACGGGATCAGAACACAGGCCATCTTTTAACAATTGAAAGGCCTCTTCCGTCTCGTCTTTCCACTCTACCTGGTTTGGCAGGTTTTTCCTGATGAGGTTTGTGAGGGGTTGGCAATGGTTGCATATCCCGGGATAAAACGGCGATAATATCCTGTTATCCCTAAGAAGGCCCGAACGTCTCGCTTGGTCCGGGTCGAGGCCAGTCACGAATTGCCCTGGTCTTCTCTGCCTGTGGGCGTATTTTCCCATTCCCCACGGTGTACCCCAGGTATTCCGCTTCGGACAAACCCAGGCAGCATTTATTTGGATTGGCTGTCAACCCTGTGGCTTCCAAACTCACGAGCACCGCCCGTAATCGCAGGAGGTGACTATCCCAGTCCTCGCTGTGGATGACCACATCGTCTATGTACGCCGCTGCATACTCTTGATGGGGCCGTAGAATGGCATCCATGAGGCGTTGGAAGGTTGCAGCGGCACCGTGCAGTCCGAAGGGCATCCTCACATACTGGAAAAGCCCCTCTGGAGTGGCGAAGGCAGTCTTTGGGCGATCCTCCGGAGCCACCGGCACTTGCCAATATCCCTTCGTCAAATCCAGGGTAGTGATGAACTTGGCCTTTCCTAAGCGCTCCAAGAGTTCATCCACGCGGGGCATGGGATACGCATCGAATGTAGAGATGGCATTCACGCCCCTAAAGTCGTTGCAGAGTCTCATACTACCATCGGATTTGGGGACCAGGACTATGGGACTGGACCACTCACTCGTCGAGGGCTCGATCACGCCCATCCTCAACATCTCCCTCACCTCTTTCTTAGCGATGACTCTGCGAGCCTCAGGAATCCTGTAAGGGCGGATATGCACCTTCTTGCCGGGTTCAGTGTGGATATGGTGGAACAGGACATCTGTTTGTCCTGGGAATGGAGAGAATATTCGACCGAAGTTCATAATCAGCTTGTCTAGCTGTCTTGACTGCTCCGGTAGGAGAGTTTGGCCACGGCGCACCTGTGGTAGAGCCTCCTCTTTTCCTTTGCCCTCCAGGGCCATCAAAGCCACCTCCTCCTCTCGTCCATGGTATGTCTTCAGCAGGTTTATGTGATAGATTTGGACCTTCTTCCTCCTGTCAGGTTGCTTGATGAGGTAATTGACTGGTGAGACCCTTTTCATTACCTCGTAGGGCCCCCTCCACTGCGCCAGCAAGCGATGTTCGGCCGTGGGCACAAGCACCATCACTTTCTCCCCACGGTGAACTCACGGGGGTCGCAGACTTATCATAGGCCCGGCCTTGGGTCCTTTGGGCCTTCTCCATATGCTCCTTGACTATGGGCCACACTGCTGACAGGCGGTCTCTCATCAGGGTAACGTGTTCTATTGTGGATCGAAAGGGGCATGGTTGGGTCTCCCAGGTCTCCTTGGCTAAGTCGAGGATTCCTCGACAGGGTCTGCCATAGAGCAATTCAAACGGAGAGAATCCAGTGGATGCCTGGGGTACTTCTCGCAGGGCAAACATTAAGTGTGGGAGAAGCATGTCCCAGTTTTTCCCATCTCGGGACACCACCCTTCTCAACATGCTTTTTATCGTTTTGTTCAAGCGTTCACACAACCCGTCTGTTTGAGGGTGGAATATGCTTGTACGTATCTGTTGAACCTGATATAACCGACACAAGTCCTTCATCAACCGGGACATGAACGGGGTTCCTTGATCAGTCAAGATAGTCTTGGGGAGGCCCACACGAGAGAACATCAGGAATAACTCCTTGGCAATTCCCTTTGACGACATGTTACGCAGGGGTATGGCCTCCGGGAACTTGGTAGCGTAATCTATAACCACTAGGATGTACTCGTGTCCTCTGGCGGATTTTGGGAGGGGTCCTACGAGGTCCATAGCTATGCGTTCAAAGGAGTCTCTATGATGGGGAGAGGAATCAAAGGGTTACGTAGGTGTGGCCGTGGGGCTGTACGTTGACATTGATCACACGTCCTACAATACCTGGCCACATCCCGGGTGACCCGGGGCCAATAGAATCTCTGCATGATTCTGTCAATAGTCTTGTCTCGTGCCAGGTGTCCTCCTAGGACGTGGGAATGGGCTAACTGTAGAACTGTATCTCTGTATGGCCTAGGCACCATTAGTAATTCCTGGTTTTCCCCCTTCGTCGTACGACCCAGTATAAGAGACCCCGCCTGATTGCATAGTAAGGAAGAGGGGCTCACCTGATCCATCGACGTTCCTCCCGTCGATCACCTTCACCTTCCTCATGGCCTCCCTTAGGTCTGGGTCTCTATGCTGCGAGGTGCCGAACTGTCCCTTTAATTCCTGGGGCAGGTCGACCTCGGTAGAGGGATGTGGAGGTTGTTCCACATCCCCATCAGGGGTGACCGAGGAGAATCCCTTCCAGGTTCCCTCCTCGGATGGAGCTTCAAATATATCCCTTAACGCCTGGTTGCTCCTTCCTTCCTGCGTTGTGTATAGCCCTTCACATGTGTCTTCATCGGTGGTTTCTTGGAATATCTGTCGTAAACGTTGGGTCGCTATTTCTTCCTCTGCTGCAGAGGACGAGGACGCGGCTACGTCTCCTTGTAGGACTACTACCTCGGGCTTGGATTTTCTCTTCTTTCCTGTCCCCCTTCTTCCCGTGCATAACGTCATCTGCCGAAGCTCCTTATATAAGGGACAGTCTCTCCCGATCAATAATGGCACCTTCAGCTGCGGCACTTTCCCGGCCCTGACTGTACACCTTCCTTTTGGAGTGAGAATAGGCAGATTCACAGTGGGGTAATAGTGGGTGTCTCCATGGATACAGGATACGGCTACTTTGTCTGGTAGCAGTGTTGCGGAGGTCACCATCCGCTCCTCTACTAACGTAACCATACTTCCCGAGTCGAGAATAGCTACCACATCTTGTCCTTCGACTTGCACCGGAATCTCTGATGCTGGGGCTATCTCTGCTAACCAACAGTGTTGATCCTGCCCCCTCAAAACGGGATGTGTGGGGGTAGGCAGTGATGACTCCGTGACCATGGGCTCATCCTTGCTAGGACATTGTGGGGCATAATGGTTGGGAGACTGACATTTATAACACCGACCCTGCTGTGTGGTGGCTGACTTCTCCCACCTCCGGGAGGGGCTTGGACGTTTCGGTGGCGAGCGCGCGGGGTGAGTCGTGGTACGGGATTGCACGACTCCTTCCGTTCCTCCTTGTCACTTTTTAACAACTCCCCTGTAGACCGATATGTTTCCACCGCCTGGGCTATGTCGTCGGCTGACAACGGGTTGGCTTGCCCCACAACCCTTTTTAAGTCACTGGGTAATTCTCTCAATATCTTGTCCACTACGAGAGTCTCTATCACATGTCCTACTCCCTTTCCAGGTTCTAGCCACTGTTTCGTCAGTCGTATTAAGGCGAAGATCTGGGCACGGACGGGTTGATCAGCTGTATAGGTCCATTGATGGAACTTTACAGCCCTATCTCTGGCAGTCAGCTGGTACCGGGACAGGATCTCGGTTTTTAGTCGCCCATAGTCCGCAGCTTCGTGGGAATCCAGGTCAAAATAGGCTTCCTGAGCCACCCCGGTCAAAAGAGGGGCTAATGCGCTCGCCCATTCTGTGGGCGGCCACTCTTCCAAGGTGGCCGTCCTTTCGAAGGTCATGAGGAAGGCCTCAATATCATCCTCCTTGGAGAGACGAGGTAAGATGGCGTGAGCAGCCGCTCTTGGCTTAACTCTAGGTTCTTCTAGTCGGTTCAGCTGTTGTTGCAGGAGTTCTATGGTTGTCCGCTGTGCCGTGATCAATTGTTGTAGTAGGGCGTTATCCATTGTTCTTGAATGGTTCCTCCGGGTCTACTGGAAGAATCTTGATTTACTCACTTATCCTTGTGTCACTCGTCCACCTAATGCCTGCATCCTCCACCAATGTGAGCGTACCAAGTAATTAGGCGTCACTCTAAAGCGGGAAGGTGGAATAAACGAGTCAGGAAAAAGGTTTTCTGATTGAACACGGTTCTCTATTGAGAGTATTTTGTCAACAAAAACATTCAAACATAATCAATGAAAAATCTTCCAAGGAAAAACACACATCTTCTTCTCCAGATGAAACAAGAACACAATAGGATAATCTTTAAACTATAACAAACATAAATCACGGTTTTGTCACCGTCTTAGTGGTTCTTTCAGCACAGCTTCTCTCTCTCGGTGGCCATCTTCCAGAGATAGTTTCCCCTTCTCTTCTGGTTCCATTCTCTCTTTTATAGGGGAAGGAGAGTATCTCATTAGTACCGTCAGCTGTGCTTAATTGACTCTGGTTACCTTGTCTCCCAGGCTCTGTTGGGCAACTATCCATGAGCCCAGCCTGCCCTCTAGTGGTCCGTCCACACCAACAACAGTACTAGGTGCCTGTACTACAGAAACCCTGTTAACCCAACAACAGTACTAGGTGCCTGTACTACAGAAACACTGTTAACCCAACAACAGTACTAGGTGCCTGTACTACAGAAACACTGTTAACCCAACAACAGTACTCTGTGCCTGTACTACAGAAACACTGCTAACCCAACAACAGTACTAGGTGCCAGTACTACAGAAACACTGTTAACCCAACAACAGTACTCTGTGCCTGTACTACAGAAACACTGTTAACCCAACAACAGTACTCTGTGCCTGTACTACAGAAACACTGTTAACCCAACAACAGTACTCTGTGCCTGTACTACAGAAACACTGTTAAACCAACAACAGTACTAGGTTCCTGTACTACAGAAACACTGCTAACCCAACAACAGTACTAGGTGCCTGTACTACAGAAACACTGCTAACCCAACAACAGTACTAGGTCCCTGTACTATAGAACACTGTTAACCCAACAACAAATCTAGGTGCCTGTACTACAGAAACACTGTTAACCCAACAACAGTACTAGGTGCCTGTACTACAGAAACACTGCTAACCCAACAGCAGTACTAGGTGCCTGTACTACAGAAACACTGCTAACCCAACAACAGTACTAGGTGCCTGTACTACAGAAACACTGCTAACCCAACAACATTACTAGGTGCCTGTACTACAGAAACACTGCTAACCCAACAACAGTACTAGGTGTCTGTACTACAGAAACACTGCTAACCCAACAACAGTACTCTGTGCCTGTACTACAGAAACACTGCTAACCCAACAACAGTACTAGGTGCCTGTACTACAGAAACACTGTTAACCCAACAACAGTACTCTGTGCCTGTACTACAGAAACACTGTTAACCCAACAGCAGTACTAGGTGCCTGTACTACAGAAACACTGCTAACCCAACAACAGTACTAGGTGCCTGTACTACAGAAACACTGCTAACCCAACAACAGTACTAGGTTCCTGTACTACAGAAACACTGCTAACCCAACAACAGTACTAGGTGCCTGTACTACAGAAACACTGCTAACCCAACAACAGTACTAGGTCCCTGTACTATAGAACACTGTTAACCCAACAACAATTCTAGGTGCCTGTACTACAGAAACACTGTTAACCCAACAACAGTACTAGGTGCCTGTACTACAGAAACACTGCTAACCCAACAGCAGTACTAGGTGCCTGTACTACAGAAACACTGTTAACCCAACAACAATTCTAGGTGCCTGTACTACAGAAACACTGTTAACCCAACAACAGTACTAGGTGCCTGTACTACAGAAACACTGCTAACCCAACAGCAGTACTAGGTGCCTGTACTACAGAAACACTGCTAACCCAACAACAGTACTAGGTGCCTGTACTACAGAAACACTGCTAACCCAACAACATTACTAGGTGCCTGTACTACAGAAACACTGCTAACCCAACAACAGTACTAGGTGTCTGTACTACAGAAACACTGCTAACCCAACAACAGTACTCTGTGCCTGTACTACAGAAACACTGCTAACCCAACAACAGTACTAGGTGCCTGTACTACAGAAACACTGTTAACCCAACAACAGTACTCTGTGCCTGTACTACAGAAACACTGTTAACCCAACAACAGTACTCTGTGCCTGTACTACAGAAACACTGTTAACCCAACAGCAGTACTAGGTGCCTGTACTACAGAAACACTGCTAACCCAACAACAGTACTAGGTGCCTGTACTACAGAAACACTGCTAACCCAACAACAGTACTAGCTTCCTGTACTACAGAAACACTGCTAACCCAACAACAGTACTAGGTGCCTGTACTACAGAAACACTGCTAACCCAACAACAGTACTAGGTCCCTGTACTATAGAACACTGTTAACCCAACAACAACATTACTAGGTGCCTGTACTACAGAAACACTGCTAACCCAACAACAGTACTAGGTGCCTGTACTACAGAAACACTGCTAACCCAACAGCAGTACTAGGTGCCTGTACTACAGAAACACTGCTAACCCAACAACAGTACTAGGTGCTGTACTACAGAAACACTGCTAACCCAAGCAGTACTCTAACCTGTACAACACACAGTACTAGGTGCCTGTACTACAGAAACACTGTTAACCCAACAACAGTACTCTGTGCCTGTACTACAGAAACACTGTTAACCCAACAGCAGTACTAGGTGCCTGTACTACAGAAACACTGCTAACCCAACAACAGTACTAGGTGCCTGTACTACAGAAACACTGCTAACCCAACAACAGTACTAGGTCCCTGTACTACATTTACATTTACATTTAAGTCATTTAGCAGACGCTCTTATCCAGAGCGACTTACAAATTGGTGCTTTCACCTTATGACATCCAGTGGAACAGCCACTTTACAATAGTGCATCTAAGTCTTTTAAGGGGGGTGAGAAGGATTACTTTATCCTATCCTAGGTATTCCTTAAAGAGGTGTGGTTTCAGGTGTCTCCGGAAGGTGGTGATTGACGCCGCTGTCCTGGCGTCGTGAGGGAGTTTGTTCCACCATTGGGGGGCCAGAGCAGCGAACAGTTTTGACTGGGCTGAGCGGGAACTGTACTTCCTCAGTGGTAGGGAGGCGAGCAGGCCAGAGGTGGATGAACGCAGTGCCCTTGTTTGGGTGTAGGGCCTGATCAGAGCCTGGAGGTACTGAGGTGCCGTTCCCCTCACAGCTCCGTAGGCAAGCACCATGGTCTTGTAGCGGATGCGAGCTTCAACTGGAAGCCAGTGGAGAGAGCGGAGGAGCGGGGTGACGTGAGAGAACTTGGGAAGGTTGAACACCAGACGGGCTGCGGCGTTCTGGATGAGTTGTAGGGGTTTAATGGCACAGGCAGGGAGCCCAGCCAACAGCGAGTTGCAGTAATCCAGACGGGAGATGACAAGTGCCTGGATTAGGACCTGCGCCGCTTCCTGTGTGAGGCAGGGTCGTACTCTACTACAGAACACTGTTAACCCAACAACAATTCTAGGTGCCTGTACTACAGAAACACTGTTAACCCAACAACAGTACTAGGTGCCTGTACTACAGAAACACTGCTAACCCAACAACAGTACTAGGTCCCTGTACTACAGAAACACTGTTAACCCAACAACAGTACTCGGTGCCTGTACTACAGAAACACTGTTAACCCAACAACAGTACTCTGTGCCTGTACTACAGAAACACTGCAAACCCAACAACAGTGCTAGGTCCCTGTACTACAGAAACACTGTTAACCCAACAACAGTACTCTGTGCCTGTACTACAGAAACACTGCTAACCCAACAACAGTACTAGGTGCCTGTACTACAGAAACACTGTTAACCCAACAACAGTACTCTGTGCCTGTACTACAGAAACACTGTTAACCCAACAGCAGTACTAGGTGCCTGTACTACAGAAACACTGCTAACCCAAGAACAGTACTCTGTGCCTGTACTACAGAAACACTGCTAACCCAACAACAGTACTAGGTGCCTGTACTACAGAAACACTGTTAACCCAACAACAGTACTCTGTGCCTGTACTACAGAAACACTGTTAACCCAACAACAGTACTCTGTGCCTGTACTACAGAAACACTGTTAACCCAACAGCAGTACTAGGTGCCTGTACTACAGAAACACTGCTAACCCAACAACAGTACTAGGTGCCTGTACTACAGAAACACTGCTAACCCAACAACAGTACTAGGTCCCTGTACTACATTTACATTTACATTTAAGTCATTTAGCAGACGCTCTTATCCAGAGCGACTTACAAATTGGTGCTTTCACCTTATGACATCCAGTGGAACAGCCACTTTACAATAGTGCATCTAAGTCTTTTAAGGGGGGTGAGAAGGATTACTTTATCCTATCCTAGGTATTCCTTAAAGAGGTGTGGTTTCAGGTGTCTCCGGAAGGTGGTGATTGACGCCGCTGTCCTGGCGTCGTGAGGGAGTTTGTTCCACCATTGGGGGGCCAGAGCAGCGAACAGTTTTGACTGGGCTGAGCGGGAACTGTACTTCCTCAGTGGTAGGGAGGCGAGCAGGCCAGAGGTGGATGAACGCAGTGCCCTTGTTTGGGTGTAGGGCCTGATCAGAGCCTGGAGGTACTGAGGTGCCGTTCCCCTCACAGCTCCGTAGGCAAGCACCATGGTCTTGTAGCGGATGCGGCTTCAACTGGAAGCCAGTGGAGAGAGCGGAGGAGCGGGGTGACGTGAGAGAACTTGGGAAGGTTGAACACCAGACGGGCTGCGGCGTTCTGGATGAGTTGTAGGGGTTTAATGGCACAGGCAGGGAGCCCAGCCAACAGCGAGTTGCAGTAATCCAGACGGGAGATGACAAGTGCCTGGATTAGGACCTGCGCCGCTTCCTGTGTGAGGCAGGGTCGTACTCTACTACAGAACACTGTTAACCCAACAACAATTCTAGGTGCCTGTACTACAGAAACACTGTTAACCCAACAACAGTACTAGGTGCCTGTACTACAGAAACACTGCTAACCCAACAACAGTACTAGGTCCCTGTACTACAGAAACACTGTTAACCCAACAACAGTACTCGGTGCCTGTACTACAGAAACACTGTTAACCCAACAACAGTACTCTGTGCCTGTACTACAGAAACACTGCTAACCCAACAACAGTGCTAGGTCCCTGTACTACAGAAACACTGTTAACCCAACAACAGTACTCTGTGCCTGTACTACAGAAACACTGCTAACCCAACAACAGTACTAGGTGCCTGTACTACAGAAACACTGTTAACCCAACAACAGTACTCTGTGCCTGTACTACAGAAACACTGCTAACCCAACAACAGTACTAGGTGCCTGTACTACAGAAACACTGTTAACCCAACAACAGTACTCTGTGCCTGTACTACAGAAACACTGCTAACCCAACAACAGTACTAGGTTCCTGTACTCCAGAAACACTGTTAACCCAACAACAGTACTCTGTGCCTGTACTACAGAAACACTGTTAACCCAACAACAGTACTCTGTGCCTGCTCACTTGAATTAAAGGGTAACTACACAAAATAAATCTAATTTTCATAGGATTTCCCCAGACCTTAAAGGTGGTCTCCTGATTTTAAAAAAACTGTTTGTGTACTTCCAATTATGTTGTTTTTATATCAAGAAAGTGTGACTTTGAGAGCAAAAACATGAAAATAAAAAAATGACAATAGTAGGCCTAACAATACAGTATAGAGTGTTCACTCACTTTACCCATTGTGAGTGAAAATGCACTTTGGTGATACAATTGTACTTTTACATATTTTTACAGATATGAGGCTTCATGTTCAAAATCGTTCAGTGGGGTGTTTCTTTTTTTTAAACAGCAATTTTGCATTAATATGAACAGCAAATATTCAAATATCTACGTGGTGTGTCATTAAATCGATAACTATCTTACCTCTATATTTACGTTTTGCGTGTTGTGTCATTAAATCGATAAATCGATAACTATCTTACCTCTATATTGGTTTCAAGCCTCTTTCTGGTAAGAAGAGGGGCGGGGGGGGGTATGCCTTATGATTAACGAGACGTGGTGTGATCATAACAACATACAGTAACTCAAGTCCTTCTGTTCACCTTACTTAGAATTCCTCACAATCAAACGTCGACCATATAGTCTACCAAGGGAATTCTCTTCGATTATAATCACAGCCGTATATATCCCCCCTCCCAAGCAGACTGAACAAAATTTGACTCTATCCAAACTGGAAACCACATATCCTGAGGCTGCATTCATTGTAGCTGGGGATTTTAACAAGGCTAATCTGAAAACAAGACTCCCTAAATTGTATCAGCATATCAATTGCGCAACCAGGGCTGGTAAAACCCTGGATCATTGTTATTCTAACTTCCACGATGCATATAAGGTCCTCCCTCGCCCTCCTTTGGGAAAACCTGACCACGACTCCATTTTGTTGCTCCCAGCCTACAGACAGAAACTAAAACAAGAAGCTCCAGGTCTGGTCCGACCAATCGGATTCCACGCTTCAAGACTGCTTCCATCACGTGAATTGGGATATGTTCCGCATTGCGTCCAACAACAACATTGATGAATACGCTGATTCGGTGAGCGAGTTCATTAGAAAGTGCATTGACGATGTCGTACCCATAGCAACGATTTAAAACATTCCCAAACCAGAAAACGTGGATTGACGGCAGCATTCGAGTGAAACTGAAAGTGCGAACCACTGCTTTTAACCAGGGCAAGGTTACCGGAAACCTGACCAAATACAAACAGTGTATCTATTCCCTCCGCAAGGCAATCAAACAAGCTAAGCGTCAGTATAGAGACAAAGTAGAGTCGCAATTCAACGGCTCAGACACAAGAGGTATGTGGCAGGGTCTACAGTCAATCACGGATTACAAAAAGAAAATGAGCCGACGTGAGTAAAACATTTAAACTTGTTAACCCTCGCAAGGCAGCAGGCCCAGACGGCATCCCCAGCCGCGTCCTCAGAGAATGCGCAGACCAGCTGGCTGGTGTGTTTACGGACATTTTCAATCAATTCTTATCCCAGTCTGCTCTTCCCACATGCTTCAAGAGGGCCACCATTGTCCCTGTTCTCAAGAAAGCTAAGGTACCTGAGCTAAACGACTCACTCACTTCCATCATCATGAAGTGCTTCGAGAGACTAGTCAAGGACCATATCACCTCCACCCTACCTGACACCCTAGACCCACTCCAATTTACCGCCCAAATAGGTCCACAGACGATGCAATCGCAACCACACTGCACACTGCCCTAACCCATCTGGAAAAGAGGAATACCAATGTGAGAATGCTGTTCATTGACTACAGCTCAGCATTTAACACCAAAGTACCCTCCAAACTCATCATCAAGCTCGAGACCCTGGGTCTCAACCCCGCCCTGTGCAACTGGGTACTGGACTTCCTGAAATGCCGTCCCCAGGTGGTGAGGGTAGGTAACAACATCTCCACCCCACTGATCCTCAACACTGGGGCCCCACAAGGCTGTGTTCTGAGCCCTCTCCTGTACTACCTGTTCACCCACGACTGCGTGGCCATGCAAGCCTCCAACTCAATCATCAAGTTTGCGGATGACACTATAGTGGTAGGCTTGATTACCAACAACAACGAGACGGCCCACAGGGAGGAGGTAAGGGGCCCTCGGAGTGTGGTGTCAGGAAAATAACCTCACACGCAACGTCAACAAAACAAAGGAGATGATTGTGGATTTCAGGAAACAGCAGAGGGAGCACCCCCCTATCCACATCGAGGGGACAGTAGTGGAAAGGGTAGTAAGTTTTAAGTTCCTCGGCGTACACATCACGGACAAACTGAATTGGTCCACCCACACAGACAGCGTGGTGAAGAAGGCGCAGCAGCGCCTCTTCAACCTCAGGAGGCTGAAGAAATCTAGCTTGTCACCAAAAGCACTCAAAACCTTCTACAGATGCACAATCGAGAGCATCCTGTCAGGCTGTATCATCGCCTGGTACGGCAACTGCTCCGCCCACAACTGTAAGGCTCTCCAGAGGGTAGTTAGGTCTGCACAACGCATCACCGGGGGCAAACTACATGACCTCCAGGACAGCTACATCACCCGATGTCACAGGAAGGCCATAAAGATCCTCAAGGACAACAACCATCCGAGCCACTGCCTGTCATCCAGAAGACGAGGTCAGTACAGGTGCATCAAAGCAGGGACCGAGAGACTGAAAAACAGTTTCTATCTCAAGGCCATCAGACTGTTAAACAGCCACCACTAACATTGAGTGGCTGCTGCCAACACACTGACTCAACTCCAGCCACTTTAATAATGGAAATTGATGTAAATATATATCACTAGGCACTTTAAACCATACCCTACATTACTCATCTCATATGTATATGTACAGTGCCTTGCGGAAGTATTCGGCCCCCTTGAACTTTGCGACCTTTTGCCACATTTCAGGCTTCAAACATAAAGATATAAAACTTTATTTTTTTGTGAAGAATCAACAACAAGTGGGACACAATCATGAAGTGGAACGACATTTATTGGATATTTCAAACTTTTTTAACAAATCAAAAACTGAAAAATTGGGCGTGCAAAATTATTCAGCCCCTTTACTTTCAGTGCAGCAAACTCTCTCCAGAAGTTCAGTGAGGATCTCTGAATGATCCAATGTTGACCTAAATGAATGATAAATACAATCCACATGTGTGTAATCAAGTCTCCGTATAAATGCACCTGCACTGTGATAGTCTCAGAGGTCCGTTAAAAGCGTAGAGAGCATCATGAAGAACAAGGAACACACCAGGCAGGTCCGAGATACTGTTGTGAAGAAGTTTAAAGCCGGATTTAGATACAAAAATATTTCCCAAGCTTTAAACATCCCAAGGAGCACTGTGCAAGCGATAATATTGAAATGGAAGGAGTATCAGACCACTGCAAATCTACCAAGACTTGGCCGTCCCTCTAAACTTTCAGCTCATACAAGGAGAAGACTGATCAGAGATGCAGCCAAGAGGCCCATGATCACTCTGGATGAACTGCAGAGATCTACAGCTGAGGTGGGAGACTCTGTCCATAGGACAACAATCAGTCGTATATTGCACAAATCTGGCCTTTATGGAAGAGTGGCAAGAAGAAAGCCATTTCTTAAAGATATCCATAAAAAGTGTTGTTTAAAGTTTGCCACAAGCCACCTGGGGGACACACCAAACATGTGGAAGAAGGTGCTCTGGTCAGATGAAACCAAAATTGAACTTTTTGGCAACAATGCAAAACGTTATGTTTGGCGTAAAAGCAACACAGCTCATCACCCTGAACACACCATCCCCACTGTCAAACATGGTGGTGGCAGCATCATGGTTTGGGCCTGCTTTTCTTCAGCAAGGACAGGGAAGATGTTTAAAATTGATTGGAAGATGGATGGAGCCAAATACAGGACCATTCTGGAAGAAAACCTGATGGAGTCTGCAAAAGACCTGAGACTGGGACGGAGATTTGTCTTCCAACAAGACAATGATCCAAAACATAAAGCAAAATCTACTACTAATGGAATGGTTCAAAAATAAACCTATCCAGGTGTTAGAATGGCCAAGTCAAAGTCCAGACCTGAATCCAATCGAGAATCTGTGGAAAGAACTGAAAACTGCTGTTCACAAATGCTCTCCATCCAACCTCACTGAGCTCGAGCTGTTTTGCAAGGACAAATGGGAAAAAATGTCAGTCTCTCGATGTGCAAAACTGATAGAGACATACCCCAATACCCCAGTATTTGATTATTTAAAAAAGTTTGAAATATCCAATAAATGTCGTTCCACTTCCTGATTGTGTCCCACTTGTTGTTGATTCTCCACAAAAAAATACAGTTTTATATCTTTATGTTTGAAGCCTGAAATGTGGCAAAAGGTCGCAAAGTTCAAGGGGGCCGAATACTTTCGCAAGGCACTGTATATGTATATACTGTAATCTATATCATCTTCTACATCTTTATGTAATACATGTATCCACTAGCCACTTTAAACTATGCCATCTACTGTCTCTATTATATTATGACAGACCAGATAGATCTACTGGCTCTATTATAATATGACAGACCAGCTAGATCTACTGTGTCTATTATATTATGAGAGACCAGCTAGATCTACTGTCTCTATTATATTATGACAGACCAGCTAGATCTACTGTCTCTATTATATCATGGCAGATCAGATAAATCTACTGTCTCTATTATATTATGACAGACCAGCTAGATATAATGTATCTATTATAATATAACAGACCAGCTCGATCTACTGTCTCTGTCTCTATTATATTATGACAGACCAGCTAGATCTACTGTCTCTGTTTCTATTATATTATGACAGACCAGCTAGATCTACTGTCTCTAATATAATATGACAGACCAGCTAGATCTACTGTCTCTAATATATTATGAGAGACCAGCAAGATCTACTGTCTCTATTATATAATGACAGACCAGCTAGATCTACTGTCTCTATTATATATGACAGACCAGCTAGATCTACTGTCTCTATTATATTATGACAGACCAGCTAGATCTACTGTCTCTATGTCTCTATTATATTATGACAGACCAGCTAGATCTACTGTCTCTATGTCTCTATTATATTATAACAGACCAGCTAGAGCTACTGTCTCTATTATATTATGACAGACCAGCTAGATCTACTGTCTCTATTATATCAGGGCAGATCTGATAAATCTACTGTCTCTATTATATTATGACAGACCAGCTAGATCTAATGTATCTATTGTAATATGACAGACCAGCTCGATCTACTGTCTCTATGCCTCTATTATATTATGACAGACCAGCTAGATCTACTGTCTCTGTCTCTATTATATTATGACAGACCAGCTAGATCTACTTTCTCTATTATATTATGACAGACCAGCTAGATCTACTGTCTCTATTATATTATGACAGACCAGCTTGATCTACTGTCTCTATTATATAATGACAGACCAGCTAGATCTACTGTCTCCATGTCTCTATTATATTATGACAGACCAGCTAAATCTACTGTCTCTATGTGTCTATTATATTATGACAGACCTGCTAGATCTACTGTTTCTATCATAATATGGCAGACCAGCTAGATCTACTGTCTCTATGTCTCTATTATATAATGACAGACCAGCTAGATCTACTGTCTCTAATATAATATGACAGACCAGCTAGATCTACTGTCTCTAATATATTATGAGAGACCAGCAAGATCTACTGTCTCTATTATATTATGACAGACCAGCTAGATCTACTGTCTCTAATATATTATGACAGACCAGCTAGATCTACTGTCTCTGTCTCTATTATATTATGACAGACCAGCTAGATCTACTGTCTCTATTATATTATGACAGACCTGCTAGATCTACTGTCTCTATTATATTATGACAGACCTGCTAGATCTACTGTCTCTATTATATTATGACAGACCAGCTTGATCTACTGTCTCTATTATATAATGACAGACCAGCCAGATCTAGTGTCTCCATGTCTCTATTATATTATGACAGACCCGCTAGATCTACTGTTTCTATCATAATATGGCAGACCAGCTAGATCTACTGTCTCTATTATATTATGACAGACCAGCTAGATCTACTGTCTCTGTCTCTATTATATTATGACAGACCAGCTAGATCTACTGTCTCTATTATATTATGACAGACCAGCTATATCTACTGTGTATATTATATTATGACAGACCATCTAGATCTACTGTCTCTATTATATTATGACAGACCAGCTAGATCTACTTTCTCTAATATAATATGACAGACCAGCTAGATCTACTGTCTCTAATATATTATGAGAGACCAGCAAGATCTACTGTCTCTATTATATTATGACAGACCAGCTAGATCTACTGTCTCTATTATATTATGACAGACCAGCTAGATCTACTGTCTCTAATTTATTATGACAGACGAGCTAGAGCTACTGTCTCTATTATATTATGACAGACCAGCTAGTTCTACTGTTTCTATTATATAATGGCAGATCAGATAAATCTACTGTCTCTATTATATTATGACAGACCAGCTAGATCTACTGTCTCTATGTCTCTATTATATCAGGGCAGATCTGATAAATCTACTGTCTCTATTATATTATGACAGACCATCTAGATCTACTGTGTCTATTATATTATGACAGACCAGCTATATCTACTGTCTCTATGTCTCTATTATATTATGACAGACCAGCTAGATCTACTGTCTCTATGTCTCTATTATATTATAACAGACCAGCTAGAGCTACTGTCTCTATTATATTATGACAGACCAGCTAGATCTACTGTCTCTATTATATCAGGGCAGATCTGATAAATCTACTGTCTCTTTTATATTATGACAGACCAGCTAGATCTAATGTATCTATTATAATATGACAGACCAGCTAGATCTACTGTTTCTATTATATCATGGCAGATCAGATAAATCTACTGTCTCTATTATATTATGACAGACCAGCTAGATCTACTGTGTCTATTATATCATGGCAGACCATCTAGATCTACTGTCTCTATTATATTATGACAGACCTACTAGATCTACTGTCTCTATGTCTCTATTATATTATGACAGACCAGCTAGATCTACTGTCTCTGTCTCTATTATATTATGACAGACCAGCTAGATCTACTGTCTCTATTATATTATGACAGACCAGCTAGATCTACTGTCTCTATTATATAATGACAGACCAGCTAGATCTACTGTCTCTATGTCTCTATTATATTATGACAGACCAGCTAGATCTACTGTCTCTATGTCTCTATTATATTATAACAGACCAGCTAGAGCTACTGTCTCTATTATATTATGACAGACCAGCTAGATCTACTGTCTCTATTATATCAGGGCAGATCTGATAAATCTACTGTCTCTATTATATTATGACAGACCAGCTAGATCTAATGTATCTATTGTAATATGACAGACCAGCTCGATCTACTGTCTCTATGCCTCTATTATATTATGACAGACCAGCTAGATCTACTGTCTCTGTCTCTATTATATTATGACAGACCAGCTAGATCTACTTTCTCTATTATATTATGACAGACCAGCTAGATCTACTGTCTCTATTATATTATGACAGACCAGCTTGATCTACTGTCTCTATTATATAATGACAGACCAGCTAGATCTACTGTCTCCATGTCTCTATTATATTATGACAGACCAGCTAAATCTACTGTCTCTATGTGTCTATTATATTATGACAGACCTGCTAGATCTACTGTTTCTATCATAATATGGCAGACCAGCTAGATCTACTGTCTCTATGTCTCTATTATATAATGACAGACCAGCTAGATCTACTGTCTCTAATATAATATGACAGACCAGCTAGATCTACTGTCTCTAATATATTATGAGAGACCAGCAAGATCTACTGTCTCTATTATATTATGACAGACCAGCTAGATCTACTGTCTCTAATATATTATGACAGACCAGCTAGATCTACTGTCTCTGTCTCTATTATATTATGACAGACCAGCTAGATCTACTGTCTCTATTATATTATGACAGACCTGCTAGATCTACTGTCTCTATTATATTATGACAGACCTGCTAGATCTACTGTCTCTATTATATTATGACAGACCAGCTTGATCTACTGTCTCTATTATATAATGACAGACCAGCCAGATCTAGTGTCTCCATGTCTCTATTATATTATGACAGACCCGCTAGATCTACTGTTTCTATCATAATATGGCAGACCAGCTAGATCTACTGTCTCTATTATATTATGACAGACCAGCTAGATCTACTGTCTCTGTCTCTATTATATTATGACAGACCAGCTAGATCTACTGTCTCTATTATATTATGACAGACCAGCTATATCTACTGTGTATATTATATTATGACAGACCATCTAGATCTACTGTCTCTATTATATTATGACAGACCAGCTAGATCTACTTTCTCTAATATAATATGACAGACCAGCTAGATCTACTGTCTCTAATATATTATGAGAGACCAGCAAGATCTACTGTCTCTATTATATTATGACAGACCAGCTAGATCTACTGTCTCTATTATATTATGACAGACCAGCTAGATCTACTGTCTCTAATTTATTATGACAGACGAGCTAGAGCTACTGTCTCTATTATATTATGACAGACCAGCTAGTTCTACTGTTTCTATTATATAATGGCAGATCAGATAAATCTACTGTCTCTATTATATTATGACAGACCAGCTAGATCTACTGTCTCTATGTCTCTATTATATCAGGGCAGATCTGATAAATCTACTGTCTCTATTATATTATGACAGACCATCTAGATCTACTGTGTCTATTATATTATGACAGACCAGCTATATCTACTGTCTCTATGTCTCTATTATATTATGACAGACCAGCTAGATCTACTGTCTCTATGTCTCTATTATATTATAACAGACCAGCTAGAGCTACTGTCTCTATTATATTATGACAGACCAGCTAGATCTACTGTCTCTATTATATCAGGGCAGATCTGATAAATCTACTGTCTCTTTTATATTATGACAGACCAGCTAGATCTAATGTATCTATTATAATATGACAGACCAGCTAGATCTACTGTTTCTATTATATCATGGCAGATCAGATAAATCTACTGTCTCTATTATATTATGACAGACCAGCTAGATCTACTGTGTCTATTATATCATGGCAGACCATCTAGATCTACTGTCTCTATTATATTATGACAGACCTACTAGATCTACTGTCTCTATGTCTCTATTATATTATGACAGACCAGCTAGATCTACTGTCTCTGTCTCTATTATATTATGACAGACCAGCTAGATCTACTGTCTCTATTATATTATGACAGACCAGCTAGATCTACTGTCTCTATTATATAATGACAGACCAGCTAGATCTACTGTCTCCATGTCTGTATTATTTTATGACAGACCAGCTAAATCTACTGTCTCTATGTGTCTATTATATTATGACAGACCCGCTAGATCTACTGTCTCTATTATATCATGGCAGATCAGATAAATCTACTGTCTCTATTATATTATAACAGACCAGCTAGATATAATATATCTATTATAATATAACAGACCAGCTCGATCTACTGTCTCTGTTTCTATCATAATATGGCAGACCAGCTAGATCTACTGTCTCTAATATATTATGAGAGACCAGCAAGATCTACTGTCTCTAATATAATATGACAGACCAGCTAGATCTACTGTCTCTAATATATTATGAGAGACCAGCAAGATCTACTGTCTCTATTATATAATGACAGACCAGCTAGATCTACTGTCTCTATTATATTATGACAGACCAGCTAGATCTACTGTCTCTAATATATTATGACAGACCAGCTAGAGCTACTGTCTCTATTATATTATGACAGACCAGCTAGTTCTACTGTCTCTATTATATCATGGCAGATCAGATAAATCTACTGTCTCTATTATATTATGACAGACCATCTAGATCTACTGTCTCTATTATATTATGACAGACCAGCTAGATCTACTGTCTCTGTTTCTATTATATTATGACAGACCAGCTAGATCTACTGTCTCTAATATAATATGACAGACCAGCTAGATCTACTGTCTCTAATATATTATGAGAGACCAGCAAGATATACTGTCTCTATTATATAATGACAGACCAGCTAGATCTACTGTCTCTAATATATTATGACAGACCAGCTAGTTCTACTGTCTCTATTATATCATGGCAGATCAGATAAATCTACTGTCTCTATTATATTATGACAGACCAGCTAGATCTACTGTGTCTATTATATTATGACAGACCAGCTAGATCTACTGTCTCTAATATATTATGAGAGACCAGCAAGATATACTGTCTCTATTATATAATGACAGACCAGCTAGATCTACTGTCTCTAATATATTATGACAGACCAGCTAGTTCTACTGTCTATATTATATCATGGCAGATCAGATAAATCTACTGTCTCTATTATATTATGACAGACCAGCTAGATCTACTGTGTCTATTATATTATGACAGACCAGCTAGATCTACTGTGTCTATTATATTATGACAGACCATCTAGATCTACTGTCTCTATTATATTATGACAGACCAGCTAGATCTACTGTCTCTATGTCTCTAATATATTATGACAGACCAGCTAGTTCTACTGTCTCTATTATATCAGGGCAGATCTGAGAAATCTACTGTCTCTATTATATTATGACAGACCAGCTAGATCTAATGTATCTATTATAATATGACAGACCAGCTCGATCTACTGTCTCTATGCCTCTATTATATTATGACAGACCAGCTAGATCTACTGTCTCTATTATATTATGACAGATCAACTTGATCTACTGTCTATATTATATAATGACAGACCAGCTAGATCTACTGTCTCCATGTCTCTATTATATTATGACAGACCAGCTAAATCTACTGTCTCTATGTGTCTATAATATTATGACAGACCCGCTAGATCTACTGTTTCTATCATAATATGGCAGACCAGCTAGATCTACTGTCTCTATGTCTCTATTATATTATGACAGACCAGCTAGATCTTCTGTCTCTATTATAGCATGGCAGATCAGATAAATCTACTGTCTCTATTATATTATGACAGACCAGCTAGAAATAATGTATCTATTATAATATAACAGACCAGCTCGATCTACTGTCTCTGTCTCTATTATATTATGACAGACCAGCTAGATCTACTGTCTCTGTTTCTATTATATTATGACAGACCAGCTAGATCTACTGTCTCTAATATAATATCAACCCCTTGGGTTGAGCTGTGGCGGAGATCTTTGTGGGCTATACTCGGCCTTGTCTCAGGATGGTAAGTTGGTGGTTGAAGATATCCCTCTAGTGGTGTGGGGGCTGTGCTTTGGCAAAGTGGGTGGGGTTATATCCTTCCTGTTTGGCCCTGTCCGGGGGTGTCCTCGGATGGGGCCACAGTGTCTCCTGACCCCTCCTGTCTCAGCCTCCAGTATTTATGCTGCAGTAGTTTATGTGTCGGGGGGCTGGGGTCAGTTTGTTATATCTGGAGTACTTCTCCTGTCCTATTCGGTGTCCTGTGTGAATCTAAGTGTGCGTTCTCTAATTCTCTCCTTCTCTCTTTCTTTCTCTCTCTCGGAGGACCTGAGCCCTAGGACCATGCCCCAGGACTACCTGACATGATGACTCCTTGCTGTCCCCAGTCCACCTGGCCATGCTGCTGCTCCAGTTTCAACTGGCCTGGGCCCTAGGACCATGTCCCAGGACTACCTGACATGATGACTCCTTGCTGTCCCCAGTCCACCTGGCCATGCTGCTGCTCCAGTTTCAACTGTTCTGCCTTACTATTATTCAACCATGCTGGTCATTTATGAACATTTGAACATCTTGGCCACGTTCTGTTATAATCTCCACCCGGCACAGCCAGAAGAGGACTGGCCACCCCACATATGCTCTCTCTAATTCTCTCTTTCTTTCTCTCTCTCGGAGGACCTGAGCACTAGGACCGTGCCCCAGGACTACCTGACATGATGACTCCTTGCTGTCCCCAGTCCACCTGACTGTGCTGCTTCTCCAGTTTCAACTGTTCTGCCTTATTATTATTCGACCATGCTGGTCATTTATGAACATTTGAACATCTTGGTCATGTTCTGTTATAATCTCTACCCGGCACAGCCAGAAGAGGACTGGCCACCCCACATAGCCTGGTTCCTCTCTAGGTTTCTTCCTAGGTTTTGGCCTTTCTAGGGAGTTTTTCCTAGCCACCGTGCTTTTACACCTGCATTGTTTGCTGTTTGGGGTTTTAGGCTGGGTTTCTGTACAGCACTTTGAGATATCAGCTGATGTACGAAGGGCTATATAAATAAATTTGATTTCATTTGATTTGATGACAGACGAGCTAGATCTACTGTCTCTAATATATTATGAGAGACCAGCAAGATCTACTGTCTCTATTATATAATGACAGACCAGCTAGATCTACTGTCTCTATTATATTATGACAGACCAGCTAGATCTACTGTCTCTAATATATTATGACAGACCAGCTAGTTCTACTGTCTCTATTATATCATGGCAGATCAGATAAATCTACTGTCTCTATTATATTATGACAGACCAGCTAGATCTACTGTGTCTATTATATTATGACAGACCAGCTAGATCTACTGTCTCTATGTCCCTATTATATTATAACAGACCAGCTAGAGCTACTGTCTCTATTATATCAGGGCAGATCTGATAAATCTACTGTCTCTAATATAATATGACAGACCAGCTAGATCTAATGTATCTATTATAATATGACAGACCAGCTCGATCTACTGTCTCTATGCCTCTATTATATTATGACAGACCAGCTAGATCTACTGTCTCTATTATATTATGACAGACCAGCTTGATCTACTGTCTCTATTATAATGACAGACCAGCCAGATCTACTGTCTCCATGTCTCTATTATATTATGGCAGACCAGCTAAATCTACTGTCTCTATGTGTCTATTATATTATGACAGACCCGCTAGATCTACTGTTTCTATCATAATATGGCAGACCAGCTAGATCTACTGTCTCTATTATATTATGACAGACCAGCTAGATCTACTGTCTCTGTCTCTATTATATTATGACAGACCAGCTAGATCTACTGTCTCTGTCTCTATTATATTATGACAGACCAGCTAGATCTACTGTCTCTATTATATTATGACAGGCCAGCGATATCTACTGTGTCTATTATATTATGACAGACCATCTAGATCTACTGTCTCTATTATATTATGACAGACCAGCTAGATGTACTCTCTCTATTATATCATCGCAGATCAGATAAATCTACTGCCTCTATTATATTACGACAGACCAGCTAGATCTACTGTCTCTAATATAATATGACAGACCAGCTAGATCTACTGTCTCTAATATATTATGAGAGACCAGCAAGATCTACTGTCTCTATTATATAATGACAGACCAGCTAGATCTACTGTCTCTATTATATTATGACAGACCAGCTAGAGCTACTGTCTCTATTATATTATGACAGACCAGCTAGTTCTACTGTTTCTATTATATCATGGCAGATCAGATAAATCTACTGTCTCTATTATAATATGACAGACCAGCTAGATCTACTGTGTCTATTATATTATGACAGACCAGCTAGATCTACTGTGTCTATTATATTATGACAGACCATCTAGATCTACTGTCTCTATTATATTATGACAGACCAGCTAGATCTACTGTCTCTATGTCTCTATTATATTATGACAGACCAGCTAGATCTACTGTCTCTATGTCTCTATTATATTATAACAGACCAGCTAGATATAATGTATCTATTATAATATAACAGACCAGCTCGATCTACTGTCTCTGTCTCTATTATATTATGACAGACCAGCTAGATCTACTGTCTCTAATATAATATGACAGACCAGCTAGATCTACTGTCTCTAATATATTATGAGAGACCAGCAAGATCTACTGTCTCTATTATATAATGACAGACCAGCTAGATCTACTGTCTCTATTATATTATGACATACCAGCTAGATCTACTGTCTCTATTATATTATGACAGACCAGCTAGATCTACTGTCTCTATTATATTATGACAGACCAGCTAGATCTACTGTCTCTATTATATTATGACAGACCAGCTAGATCTACTGTCTCTATTATATTATGACAGACCAGCTAGATCTACTGTCTCTATTATATTATGACAGACCAGCTAGATCTACTGTCTCTATGTCTCTATTATATTATGACAGACCAGCTAGATCTACTGTCTCTATGTCTCTATTATATTATAACAGACCAGCTAGAGCTAATGTCTCTATTATATTATGACAGACCAGCTAGATCTACTGTCTCTATTATATCAGGGCAGATCTGATAAATCTACTGTCTCTATTATATTATGACAGACCAGCTAGATCTAATGTATCTATTATAATATGACAGAACAGCTCTATCTACTGTCTCTATGCCTCTATTATATTATGACAGACCAGCTAGATCTACTGTCTCTGTCTCTATTATATTATGACAGACCAGCTAGATCTACTGTCTCTATTATATTATGACAGACCAGCTAGATCTACTGTCTCTATTATATTATGACAGACCAGCTAGATCTACTGTCTCTATTATATTATGACAGACCAGCTAGATCTACTGTCTCTATTATATTATGACAGACCAGCTTGATCTACTGTCTATATTATATAATGACAGACCAGCTAGATCTACTGTCTCCATGTCTCTATTATATTATGACAGACCAGCTAAATCTACTGTCTCTATGTGTCTATTATATTATGACAGACCCGCTAGATCTACTGTTTCTATCATAATATGGCAGACCAGCTAGATCTACTGTCTCTATGTCTCTATTATATTATGACAGACCAGCTAGATCTACTGTCTCTATTATAGCATGGCAGATCAGATAAATCTACTGTCTCTATTATATTATGACAGACCAGCTAGAAATAATGTATCTATTATAATATAACAGACCAGCTCGATCTACTGTCTCTGTCTCTATTATATTATGACAGACCAGCTAGATCTACTGTCTCTGTTTCTATTATATTATGACAGACCAGCTAGGTCTACTGTCTCTAATATAATATGACAGACGAGCTAGATCTACTGTCTCTAATATATTATGAGAGACCAGCAAGATCTACTGTCTCTATTATATAATGACAGACCAGCTAGATCTACTGTCTCTATTATATTATGACAGACCAGCTAGATCTACTGTCTCTAATATATTATGACAGACCAGCTAGTTCTACTGTCTCTATTATATCATGGCAGATCAGATAAATCTACTGTCTCTATTATATTATGACAGACCAGCTAGATCTACTGTGTCTATTATATTATGACAGACCATCTAGATCTACTGTCTCTATTATATTATGACAGACCAGCTAGATCTACTGTCTCTATGTCCCTATTATATTATAACAGACCAGCTAGAGCTACTGTCTCTATTATATTATGACAGACCAGCTAGATCTACTGTCTCTATTATATAATGACAGACCAGCTAGATCTACTTTCTCCATGTCTGTATTATATTATGACAGACCAGCTAAATCTACTGTCTCTATGTGTCTATTAAATTATGACAGACCCGCTAGATCTACTGTTTCTATCATAATATGACAGACCAGCTAGATCTACTGTCTCTATTATACCATGGCAGATCAGATAAATCTACTGTCTCTATTATATTATGACAGACCAGCTAGATATAATGTATCTATTATAATATAACAGACCAGCTCGATCTACTGTCTCTGTTTCTATCATAATATGGCAGACCAGCTAGATCTACTGTCTCTATGTCTCTATTATATTATGACAGACCAGCTAGATCTACTGTCTCTATTATATCATGGCAGATCAGATAAATCTACTGTCTCTATTATATTATGACAGACCAGCTAGATAAAATGTATCTATTATAATATAACAGACCAGCTCGATCTACTGTCTCTGTCTCTATTATATTATGACACACCAGCTAGATCTACTGTCTCTATGATATTATGACAGACCAGCTAGAGCTACTGTCTCTATTATATTATGACAGACCAGCTAGATCTACTGTGTCTATTATATTATGACAGACCATCTAGATCTACTGTCTCTATTATATTATGACAGACCAGCTAGATCTACTGTCTCTATGTCTCTATTATATTATGACAGACCAGCTAGATCTACTGTCTCTATGTCTCTATTATATTATAACAGACCAGCTAGAGATAATGTCTCTATTATATTATGACAGACCAGCTAGATCTACTGTCTCTATTATATCAGGGCAGATCTGATAAATCTACTGTCTCTATTATATTATGACAGACCAGCTAGAACTACTGTCTCTATTATATTATGACACACCAGCTAGATCTACTGTCTCTATGATATTATGACAGACCAGCTAGAGCTACTGTCTCTATTATATTATGACAGACCAGCTAGATCTAATGTCTCTATTATATTATGACAGACCAGCTAGATCTACTGTGTCTATTATATTATGACAGACCATCTAGATCTACTGTCTCTATTATATTATGACAGACCAGCTAGATCTACTGTCTCTATGTCTCTATTATATTATGACAGACCAGCAAGATCTACTGTCTCTATGTCTCTATTATATTATAACAGACCAGCTAGAGCTAATGTCTCTATTATATTATGACAGACCAGCTAGATCTACTGTCTCTATTATATCAGGGCAGATCTGATAAATCTACTGTCTCTATTATATTATGACAGACCAGCTAGATCTAATGTATCTATTATAATATGACAGAACAGCTCGATCTACTGTCTCTATGCCTCTATTATATTATGACAGACCAGCTAGATCTACTGTCTCTGTCTCTATTATATTATGACAGACCAGCTAGATCTACTGTCTCTATTATATTATGACAGACCAGCTAGATCTACTGTCTCTATTATATTATGACAGAAACAGTAGATCTACTGGTCTCTAATATGGCAGACCAGCTAGATCTACCGTCTCTATGTCTCTATTATATTATGACAGACCAGCTAGATCTACTGTCTCTATTATATCATGGCAGATCAGATAAATCTACTGTCTCTGTTATATTATGACAGACCAGCTAGAAATAATGTATCTATTATAATATAACAGACTAGCTCGATCTACTGTCTCTGTTTCTATTATATTATGACAGACCAGCTTGATCTACTGTCTCTAATATATTATGAGAGACCAGCAAGATCTACTGTCTCTATTATATAATGACAGACCAGCTAGATCTACTGTCTCTATTATATTATGACAGACCAGCTAGTTCTACTGTCTCTATTATATCATGGCAGATCAGATAAATGTACTGTCTCTATTATATTATGACAGACCAGCTAGATCTACTGTGTCTATTATATTATGACAGACCAGCTAGATCTACTGTGTCTATTATATTATGACAGACCATCTAGATCTACTGTCTCTATTATATTATGACAGACCAGCTAGATCTACTGTCTCTATGTCTCTATTATATTATGACAGACCAGCTAGATCTACTGTCTCTATGTCTCTATTATATTATAACAGACCAGCTAGAGCTACTGTCTCTATTATATTATGACAGACCAGCTCGATCTACTGTCTCTATTATATCAGTGCAGATCTGAGAAATCTACTGTCTCTATTATATTATGACAGACCAGCTAGATCTAATGTATCTATTATAATATGACAGAACAGCTCGATCTACTGTCTCTATGCCTCTATTATATTATGACAGACCAGCTAGATCTACTGTCTCTGTCTCTATTATATTATGACAGACCAGCTAGATCTACTGTCTCTATTATATTATGACAGACCAGCTAGATCTACTGTCTCTATTATATTATGACAGAAACAGTAGATCTAGCGGGTCTATCATAATATGGCAGACCAGCTAGATCTACTGTCTCTATGTCTCTATTATATTATGACAGACCAGCTAGAT
Source organism: Oncorhynchus nerka (assembly GCF_034236695.1). Lineage (NCBI taxonomy): Eukaryota > Metazoa > Chordata > Actinopteri > Salmoniformes > Salmonidae > Oncorhynchus > Oncorhynchus nerka. The sequence goes on along the minus strand of NC_088408.1, from coordinate 8,353,355 downwards.
CTACTGTCTCTATTATATCATGGCAGATCAGATAAATCTACTGTCTCTGTTATATTATGACAGACCAGCTAGAAATAATGTATCTATTATAATATAACAGACTAGCTCGATCTACTGTCTCTGTCTCTATTATATTATGACAGACCAGCTAGATCTACTGTCTCTGTTTCTATTATATTATGACAGACCAGCTTGATCTACTGTCTCTAATATATTATGAGAGACCAGCAAGATCTACTGTCTCTATTATATAATGACAGACCAGCTAGATCTACTGTCTCTATTATATTATGACAGACCAGCTAGTTCTACTGTCTCTATTATATCATGGCAGATCAGATAAATCTACTGTCTCTATTATATTATGACAGACCAGCTAGATCTACTGTGTCTATTATATTATGACAGACCAGCTAGATCTACTGTGTCTATTATATTATGACAGACCATCTAGATCTACTGTCTCTATTATATTATGACAGACCAGCTAGATCTACTGTCTCTATGTCTCTATTATATTATGACAGACCAGCTAGATCTACTGTCTCTATGTCTCTATTATATTATAACAGACCAGCTAGAGCTACTGTCTCTATTATATTATGACAGACCAGCTCGATCTACTGTCTCTATTATATCAGGGCAGATCTGAGAAATCTACTGTCTCTATTATATTATGACAGACCAGCTAGATCTAATGTATCTATTATAATATGATAGACCAGCTCGATCTACTGTCTCTATGCCTCTATTATATTATGACAGACCAGCTAGATCTACTGTCTCTGTCTCTATTATATTATGACAGACCAGCTAGATCTACTGTCTCTATTATATTATGACAGACCAGATAGATCTACTGTCTCTATTATATTATGACAGACTAGCTTGATCTACTGTCTATATTATATAATGACAGACCAGCTAGATCTACTGTCTCCATGTCTCTATTATATTATGACAGACCAGCTAAATCTACTGTCTCTATGTGTCTATTATATTATGACAGACCCGCTAGATCTACTGTTTCTATCATAATATGACAGACCAGCTAGATCTACTGTCTCTATTATAGCATGGCAGATAAGATAAATCTACTGTCTCTATTATATTATGACAGACCAGCTAGAAATAATGTATCTATTATAATATAACAGACCAGCTCGATCTACTGTCTCTGTCTATATTATATTATGACAGACCAGCTAGATCTACTGTCTCTGTTTCTATTATATTATGACAGACCAGCTAGATCTACTGTCTCTAATATAATATGACAGACGAGCTAGATCTACTGTCTCTAATATATTATCAGACACCAGCAAGATCTACTGTCTCTATTATATAATGACAGACCAGCTAGATCTACTGTCTCTATTATATTATGACAGACCAGCTAGATCTACTGTCTCTAATATATTATGACAGACCAGCTAGTTCTACTGTCTCTATTATATCATGGCAGATCAGATAAATCTACTGTCTCTATTATATTATGACAGACCAGCTAGATCTACTGTGTCTATTATATTATGACAGACCATCTAGATCTACTGTCTCTATTATATTATGACAGACCAGCTAGATCTACTGTCTCTATGTCTCTATTATATTATGACAGACCAGCTAGATCTACTGTCTCTATGTCCCTATTATATTATAACAGACCAGCTAGAGCTACTGTCTCTATTATATTATGACAGACCAGCTAGATCTACTGTCTCTATTATATAATGACAGACCAGCTAGATCTACTTTCTCCATGTCTGTATTATATTATGACAGACCAGCTAGATCTACTGTCTCTATTATATCATGGCAGATCAGATAAATCTACTGTCTCTGTTATATTATGACAGACCAGCTAGAAATAATGTATCTATTATAATATAACAGACTAGCTCGATCTACTGTCTCTGTCTCTATTATATTATGACAGACCAGCTAGATCTACTGTCTCTGTTTCTATTATATTATGACAGACCAGCTTGATCTACTGTCTCTAATATATTATGAGAGACCAGCAAGATCTACTGTCTCTATTATATAATGACAGACCAGCTAGATCTACTGTCTCTATTATATTATGACAGACCAGCTAGTTCTACTGTCTCTATTATATCATGGCAGATCAGATAAATCTACTGTCTCTATTACATTATGACAGACCATCTAGATCTACTGTCTCTATTATATTATGACAGACCAGCTAGATCTACTGTCTCTATGTCTCTATTATATTATGACAGACCAGCTAGATCTACTGTCTCTATGTCTCTATTATATTATAACAGACCAGCTAGAGCTACTGTCTCTATTATATTATGACAGACCAGCTAGATCTACTGTCTCTATTATATCAGGGCAGATCTGAGAAATCTACTGTCTCTATTATATTATGACAGACCAGCTAGATCTAATGTATCTATTATAATATGATAGACCAGCTCGATCTACTGTCTCTATGCCTCTATTATATTATGACAGACCAGCTAGATCTACTGTCTCTGTCTCTATTATATTATGACAGACCAGCTAGATCTACTGTCTCTATTATATTATGACAGACCAGCTAGATCTACTGTCTCTATTATATTATGACAGACCAGCTTGATCTACTGTCTATATTATATAATGACAGACCAGCTAGATCTACTGTCTCCATGTCTCTATTATATTATGACAGACCAGCTAAATCTACTGCCTCTATGTGTCTATTATATTATGACAGACCCGCTAGATCTACTGTTTCTATCATAATATGACAGACCAGCTTGATCTACTGTCTATATTATATAATGACAGACCAGCTAGATCTACTGTCTCTGTCTCTATTATATTATGACAGACCAGCTAGATCTACTGTCTCTGTTTCTATTATATTATGACAGACCAGCTAGATCTACTGTCTCTATTATATTATGACAGACCAGATAGATCTACTGTCTCTATTATATTATGACAGACTAGCTTGATCTACTGTCTATATTATATAATGACAGACCAGCTAGATCTACTGTCTCCATGTCTCTATTATATTATGACAGACCAGCTAAATCTACTGTCTCTATGTGTCTATTATATTATGACAGACCAGCTAGATCTACTGTTTCTATCATATATGACAGACCAGCTAGATCTACTGTCTCTATTATATTATGACAGATAAGATAAATCTACTGTCTCTATTATATTATGACAGACCAGCTAGATCTAATGTCTCTATTATATTATGACAGACCAGCTAGATCTACTGTCTCAATGTCTCTATTATATTATGACAGACCAGCTAGATCTACTGTCTCAATTTCTATTATATTATGACAGACCAGCTAGATCTACTGTCTCTAATATAATATGACAGACCAGCTAGATCTACTGTCTCTAATATATGACAGACCAGCTAGATCTACTGTCTCTATTATATAATGACAGACCAGCTAGATCTACTGTCTCTATTATATTATGACAGACCAGCTAGATCTACTGTCTCTAATATATTATGACAGACCAGCTAGTTCTACTGTCTCTATTATATCATGGCAGATCAGATAAATCTACTGTCTCTATTATATTATGACAGACCAGCTAGATCTACTGTCTCTATTATATTATGACAGACCAGCTAGATCTACTGTCTCTATTATATTATGACAGACCAGCTAGATCTACTGTCTCTATGTCTCTATTATATTATGACAGACCAGCTAGATCTACTGTCTCTATGTCTCTATTATATTATGACAGACCAGCTAGAGCTACTGTCTCTATTATATTATGACAGACCAGCTAGATCTACTGTCTCTATTATATTATGACAGACCAGCTAGATCTACTGTCTCCATGTCTGTATTATATTATGACAGACCAGCTAGATCTACTGTCTCTATTATATCATGACAGACCAGCTAATCTACTGTCTCTATTATATTATGACAGACCAGCTAGAAATACTGTCTCTATTATATTATAACAGACCAGCTCGATCTACTGATCTACTGTCTCTATTATATTATGACAGACCAGCTAGATCTACTGTCTCTATTATATTATGACAGACCAGCTAGATCTACTGTCTCTATTATATTATGACAGACCAGCTAGATCTACTGTCTCTATTATATATTATGACAGACCAGCTAGATCTACTGTCTCTATTATATTATGACAGACCAGCTAGATCTACTGTCTGCTATTATATCATGGCAGATCAGATAAATCTACTGTCTCTATTATATTATGACAGACCATCTAGATCTACTGTCTCTATTATATTATGACAGACCAGCTAGATCTACTGTCTCTATGTCTCTATTATATTATGACAGACCAGCTAGATCTACTGTCTCTATGTCTCTATTATATTATAACAGACCAGCTAGATCTACTGTCTCTATTATATTATGACAGACCAGCTAGATCTACTGTCTCTATTATATCATGGCAGATCAGATAAATCTACTGTCTCTATTATATTATGACAGACCAGCTAGATCTAATGTCTCTATTATAATATGATAGACCAGCTCAGATCTACTGTCTCTATGCCTCTATTATATTATGACAGACCAGCTAGATCTACAGACCAGCTGTCTCTGTCTCTATTATATTATGACAGACCAGCTAGATCTACTGTCTCTATTATATTATGACAGACCAGCTAGATCTACTGTCTATTTCTATTATATATATGACAGACCAGCTAGATCTACTGTCTCTATGTCTCTATTATATTATGACAGACCAGCTAAATCTACTGTCTCTATTATATATTATGACAGACCAGCTAGATCTACTGTCTCTATTATATTATGACAGACCAGCTAGATCTACTGTCTCTATTATATATATGACAGACCAGCTAGATCTACTGTCTCTATTATATTATGACAGACCAGCTAGATCTACTGTCTCTGTTTCTATTATATTATGACAGACCAGCTAGATCTACTGTCTCTATATATATGACAGACCAGCTAGATCTACTGTCTCTATTATATTATGACAGACCAGCTAGATCTACTGTCTCTATTATATAATGACAGACCAGCTAGATCTACTGTCTCTATTATATTATGACAGACCAGCTAGATCTACTGTCTCTATTATATTATGACAGACCAGCTAGATCTACTGTCTCTATTATATCATGACAGACCAGCTAGATCTACTGTCTCTATTATATTATGACAGACCAGCTAGATCTACTGTCTCTATTATATTATGACAGACCAGCTAGATCTACTGTCTCTATGTCTATTATGACAGACCAGCTAGATCTAGACCAGCTAGATCTATGTCTCTATTATATTATGACAGACCAGCTAGATCTACTGTCTCTATGTCCCTATTATATTATGACAGACCAGCTAGATCTACTGTCTCTATTATATTATGACAGACCAGCTAGATCTACTGTCTCTATTATATTATGACAGACCAGCTAGATCTACTGTCTCTATGTCTCTATTATATTATGACAGACCAGCTAGATCTACTGTCTCTATGTCTCTATTATATTATGACAGACCAGCTAGATCTACTGTCTCTATTATATTATGACAGACCAGCTAGATCTACTGTCTCTATTATATCATGGCAGATCAGATAAATCTACTGTCTCTATTATATTATGACAGACCAGCTAGATATAATGTATCTATTATAATATGAACAGACCAGCTAGATCTACTGTCTCTGTTTCTATCATAATATGACAGACCAGCTAGATCTACTGTCTCTATGACAGACCAGCTCTATTATATTATGACAGACCAGCTAGATCTACTGTCTCTATTATATTATGACAGACCAGCTAGATCTACTGTCTCTATTATATTATGACAGACCAGCTAGATCTACTGTCTCTATTATATTATGACAGACCAGCTAGATCTACTGTCTCTATTATATTATGACAGACCAGCTAGATCTACTGTCTCTATTATATTATGACAGACCAGCTAGAGCTACTGTCTCTATTATATTATGACAGACCAGCTAGATCTACTGTCTCTATTATATTATGACAGACCAGCTAAATCTACTGTCTCTATTATATTATGACAGACCAGCTAGATCTAATGTCTCTATTATATTATGACAGAACAGCTAGATCTACTGTCTCTATGCCTCTATTATATTATGACAGACCAGCTAGATCTACTGTCTCTGTCTCTATTATATTATGACAGACCAGCTAGATCTACTGTCTCTATTATATTATGACAGACCCGCTATATCTACTGTTTCTATCATAATATGGCAGACCAGCTAGATCTACTGTCTCTATGTCTCTATTATATTATGACAGACCAGCTAGATCTACTGTCTCTATTATATCATGGCACATCAGATAAATCTACTGTCTCTGTTATATTATGACAGACCAGCTAGAAATAATGTATCTATTATAATATAACAGACTAGCTCGATCTACTGTCTCTGTCTCTATTATATTATGACAGACCAGCTAGATCTACTGTCTCTGTTTCTATTATATTATGACAGACCAGCTTGATCTACTGTCTCTAATATATTATGAGAGACCAGCAAGATCTACTGTCTCTATTATATAATGACAGACCAGCTAGATCTACTGTCTCTATTATATTATGACAGACCAGCTAGTTCTACTGTCTCTATTATATCATGGCAGATCAGATAAATCTACTGTCTCTATTATATTATGACAGACCAGCTAGATCTACTGTGTCTATTATATTATGACAGACCAGCTAGATCTACTGTGTCTATTATATTATGACAGACCATCTAGATCTACTGTCTCTATTATATTATGACAGACCAGCTAGATCTACTGTCTCTATGTCTCTATTATATTATGACAGACCAGCTAGATCTACTGTCTCTATGTCTCTATTATATTATAACAGACCAGCTAGAGCTACTGTCTCTATTATATTATGACAGACCAGCTAGATCTACTGTCTCTATTATATCAGGGCAGATCTGAGAAATCTACTGTCTCTATTATATTATGACAGACCAGCTTGATCTACTGTCTATATTATATAATGACAGACCAGCTAGATCTACTGTCTCCATGTCTCTATTATATCAGGGCAGATCTGAGAAATCTACTGTCTCTATTATATTATGACAGACCAGCTAGATCTACTGTCTCTATTATATCATGGCAGATCAGATAAATCTACTGTCTCTATTATATTATGACAGACCAGCTAGATATAATGTATCTATTATAATATAACAGACCAGCTCGATCTACTGTCTCTGTCTCTATTATATTATGACAGACCAGCTAGATCTACTGTCTCTATTTCTATTATATTATGACAGACCAGCTAGATCTACTGTCTCTAATATAATATGACAGACCAGCTAGATCTACTGTCTCTAATATATTATGAGAGACCAGCAAGATCTACTGTCTCTATTATATAATGACAGACCAGCTAGATCTACTGTCTCTATTATATTATGACAGACCAGCTAGATCTACTGTCTCTATTATATTATGACAGACCAGCTAGATCTACTGTCTCTATGATATTATGACAGACCAGCTAGAATCTACTGTCTCTATTATATTATGACAGACCAGCTAGATCTACTGTGTCTATTATATTATGACAGACCAGCTAGATCTACTGTCTCTATGTCTCTATTATATTATGACAGACCAGCTAGATCTACTGTCTCTATGTCCCTATTATATTATAACAGACCAGCTAGAGCTACTGTCTCTATTATATTATGACAGACCAGCTAGATCTACTGTCTCTATTATATCAGGGCAGATCTGATAAATCTACTGTCTCTATTATATTATGACAGACCAGCTAGATCTAATGTATCTATTATAATATGACAGACCAGCTCGATCTACTGTCTCTATGCCTCTATTATATTATGACAGACCAGCTCGATCTACTGTCTCTGTCTCTTTTATATTATGACAGACCAGCTAGATCTACTGTCTCTGTTTCTATTATATTATGACAGACCAGCTAGATCTACTGTCTCTAATATAATATGACAGACGAGCTAGATCTACTGTCTCTATTATATAATGACAGACCAGCTAGATCTACTGTCTCTATTATATTATGACAGACCAGCTAGATCTACTGTCTCTAATATATTATGACAGACCAGCTAGTTCTACTGTCTCTATTATATCATGGCAGATCAGATAAATCTACTGTCTCTATTATATTATGACAGACCAGCTCGATCTACTGTCTCTATGCCTCTATTATATTATGACAGACCAGCTAGATCTACTGTCTCTGTCTCTATTATATTATGACAGACCAGCTAGATCTACTGTCTCTATTATATTATGACAGACCAGCTAGATCTACTGTCTCTATTATATTATGACAGACCAGCTTGATCTACTGTCTCTATTATATTATGACAGACCAGCTAGATCTACTGTGTCTATGTCTCTATTATATTATGACAGACCAGCTAGATCTACTGTCTCTATGTCTCTATTATATTATAACAGACCAGCTAGAGCTACTGTCTCTATTATATTATGACAGACCAGCTAGATCTACTGTCTCTATTATATCAGGGCAGATCTGATAAATCTACTGTCTCTATTATATTATGACAGACCAGCTAGATCTAATGTATCTATTATAATATGACAGACCAGCTCGATCTACTGTCTCTATGCCTCTATTATATTATGACAGACCAGCTAGATCTACTGTCTCTATTATATTATGACAGACCAGCTTGATCTACTGTCTCCATGTCTCTATTATATTATGGCAGACCAGCTAAATCTACTGTCTCTATGTGTCTATTATATTATGACAGAACTGCTAGATCTACTGTTTCTATCATAATATGGCAGACCAGCTAGATCTACTGTCTCTATTATATTATGACAGGCCAGCTAGATCTACTGTCTCTGTCTCTATTATATTATGACAGACCAGCTAGATCTACTGTCTCTATTATATTATGACAGGCCAGCTATATCTACTGTGTCTATTATATTATGACAGACCAGCTAGATCTACTGTCTCTATTATATTATGACAGACCAGCTAGATCTACTGTCTCTATTATAATATGACAGACCAGCTAGATCTACTGTCTCTATATATTATGAGAGACCAGCAAGATCTACTGTCTCTATTATATAATGACAGACCAGCTAGATCTACTGTCTCTATTATATTATGACAGACCAGCTAGAGCTACTGTCTCTATTATATTATGACAGACCAGCTAGTTCTACTGTGTCTATTATATTATGACAGACCATCTAGATCTACTGTCTCTATTATATTATGACAGACCAGCTAGATCTACTGTCTCTATGTCTCTATTATATTATAACAGACCAGCTAGAGCTACTGTCTCTATTATATCAGGGCAGATCTGATAAATCTACTGTCTCTATTATATTATGACAGACCAGCTAGATCTAATGTATCTATTATAATATGACAGACCAGCTCGATCTACTGTCTCTATGCCTCTATTATATTATGACAGACCAGCTAGATCTACTGTCTCTGTCTCTATTATATTATGACAGACCAGCTCGATCTACTGTCTCTATGCCTCTATTATATTATGACAGACCAGCTAGATCTACTGTCTCTATGCCTCTATTATATTATGACAGACCAGCTAGATCTACTGTCTCTGTCTCTATTATATTATGACAGACCAGCTAGATCTACTGTCTCTATTATATTATGACAGACCAGCTAGAGCTACTGTCTCCATGTCTGTATTATATTATGACAGACCAGCTAAATCTAGTGTCTCTATGTGTCTATTATATTATGACAGACCCGCTAGATCTACTGTTTCTATCATAATATGGCAGACCAGCTAGATCTACTGTCTCTATTATATTATGACAGACCAGCTAGATCTACTGTCTCTATTATATTATGACAGACCAGCTAGATCTACTTTCTCTGTCTCTATTATATTATGACAGACCAGCTAGATCTACTGTCTCTATTATATTACGACAGAGCAGCTAGATCTAATGTATCTATTATAATATGACAGACCAGCTCGATCTACTGTCTCTATGTCTGTATTATATTATGACAGACCAGGTAGATCTACTGTCTCTGTCTCTATGATATTATGACAGACCAGCTAGATCTACTGTCTCTATTATATTATGACAGACCAGCTAGATCTACTGTCTCCATTATATAATGACAGACCAGCTAGATCTACTGTCTCTATTATATTATGACAGACCAGCTAGATCTACTGTCTCTATTAAATTATGACAGACCAGCTAGAGCGACTGTCTCTATTATATTATGACAGATCAGATAAATCTACTGTCTCTATTATATTATGACAGAGCAGCTAGTTCTAATGTATCTATTATAACATGACAGACCAGCTCGATCTACTGTCTCTATGTGTCTATTATATTATGACACACCAGCTATATCTTCTGTCTCTATTATTATATGACAGACCAGCTAGATCTACTGTCTCTATTATAATATGACAGACTAGCTAGATCTACTGTCTCTATGTCTCTATTATATTATGACAGACCAGCTAGATCTACTGTCTATGTCTCTATTATATTATAACAGACCAGCTAGTTCTACTGTCTCTATTATAATATGACAGACCAGCTAGATCTACTGTCTCTATTATATAATGACAGACCAGCTAGATCTACTGTCTTTACATTTACATTTAAGTCATTTAGCAGACGCTCTTATCCAGAGCGACTTACAAATTGGTGCGTTCACCTTATGACATCCAGTGGAACAGCCACTTTACAATAGTGCATCTAAATCTTTTAAGGGGGGTGGTGAGAAGGATTACTTTATCCTATCCTAGGTATTCCTTAAAGAGGAATATTATATTATTATTATTATCTATTATATTATGACGGACCAGCTAGATCTAATGTCTCTATTATATAATGACAGACCAGCTAGATCATCTGTCTCTATTATATTATGACAGACCAGCTAATCTACTGTCTCTATTATAATATGACAGACCAGCTAGATCTACTGTCTCTAATATATTATGACAGACCAAATTGAATTCATTGATTTAACGACACACCACGTAAATATTTTAATATATGCTGTTCATATGCAGATGACTTCGTCAACCATTTTGAAAAGAAGGTCGACGACATCCGATCCTCGTTTGCTAAGTCAAACGACACCGCTGGTTCTGCTCACACTGCCCTACCCTGTGCTCTGACCTCTTTCTCCCCTCTCTCTCCAGATGAAATCTTGCGTCTTGTGACGGCCGGCCGCCCAACAACCTGCCCGCTTGACCCTATCCCCTCCTCTCTTCTCCAGACCATTTCCGGAGACTTTCTCCCTTACCTCACCTCGCTCATCAACTCATCCCTGACCGCTGGCTACGTCCCTTCCGTCTTCAAGAGAGCGAGAGTTGCACCCCTTCTGAAAAAACCTACACTCGATCCCTCCAATGTCAACAACTACAGACCAGTATCCCTTCTTTCTTTTCTCTCCAAAACTCTTGAACGTGCCGTCCTTGGCCAGCTCTCACGCTATCTCTCTCAGAATGACCTTCTTGATCCAAATCAGTCAGGTTTCAAGACTAGTCATTCAACTGAGACTGCTCTTCTCTGTATCACGGAGGCGCTCCGCACTGCTAAAGCTAACTCTCTCTCCTCTGCTCTCATCCTTCTAGACCTATCGGCTGCCTTCGATACTGTGAACCATCAGATCCTCCTCTCCACCCTCTCCGAGTTGGGCATCTCCCGGCGCGGCCCACGCTTGGATTGCGTCTACCTGACAGGTCGCTCCTACCAGGTGGCGTGGCGAGAATCTGTCTCCTCACCACGTGCTCTCACCACTGGTGTCCCCAGGGCTCTGTTCTAGGCCCTCTCCTATTCTCGCTATACACCAAGTCACTTGGCTCTGTCATAACCTCACATGGTCTCTCCTATCATTGCTATGCAGACGACACACAATTAATCTTCTCCTTTCCCCTTCTGACATCAGGTGGCGAATCGCATCTCTGCATGTCTGGCAGACATATCAGTGTGGATGACGGATCATCACCTCAAGCTGAACCTCGGCAAGACGGAGCTGCTCTTCCTCCCGGGGAAGGACTGCCCGTTCCATGATCTCGCCATCACGGTTGACAACTCCATTGTGTCCTCCTCCCAGAGCGCTAAGAACCTTGGCGTGATTCTGGACAACACCCTGTCGTTCTCAAATAACATCAAGGCGGTGGCCCGTTCCTGTAGGTTCATGCTCTACAACATCCGCAGAGTACGACCCTGCCTCACATAGGAAGCGGCGCAGGTCCTAATCCAGGCACTTGTCATCTCCCGTCTGGATTACTGCAACTCGCTGTTGGCTGGGCTCCCTGCCTGTGCCATTAAACCCCTACAGCTCATCCAGAACGCCGCAGCCCGTCTGGTGTTCAACCTTCCCAAGTTCTCTCACGTCACCCCGCTCCTCCGCTCTCTCCACTGGCTTCCAGTTGAAGCTCGCATCCGCTACAAGACCATGGTGCTTGCCTACGGAGCTGTGAGGAGAACGGCACCTCAGTACCTCCAGGCTCTGATCAGGCCCTACACCCAAACAAGGGCACTGCGTTCATCCACCTCTGGCCTGCTCGCCTCCCTACCACTGAGGAAGTACAGTTCCCGCTCAGCCCAGTCAAAACTGTTCGCTGCTCTGGCCCCCCAATGGTGGAACAAACTCCCTCACGACGCCAGGACAGCGGAGTCAATCACCACCTTCCGGAGACACCTGAAACCCCACCTCTTTAAGGAATACCTAGGATAGGATAAAGTAATCCTTCTCAACCCCCCCCCCCCCCTTAAAAGATTCAGATGCACTATTGTAAAGTGGCAGTTCCACTGGATGTCATAAGGTGAACGCACCAATTTGTAAGTCGCTCTGGATAAGATAATTTTATTATCATCATTTTTATTTTTATTTTACATGCGCATAAGGAATATGTTTTGCCCATTTGCAATATGATTTCATAGGAAGTCAAAAGTCAAAAGTCAAAAATGTCAAAATTTTGTAAAAAACTTCACACATCCTTAAAAAACTGCTCCCTGGACCGTTTTTCTAAATTCTTTTTGAATTTTGTGTCAATTACACACATATAAGAACTGTATCAACATACTTTTGTCATATTTTATTACCATAATTTCTTTTTCTTTACTTGTGCATAAGGCATATGTTTTGTCCATTTACAATATGATTTCATAGGAAGTCAAAAGTCAAAGTCAAAAGTCACTTTTTTGGGGGCCAAATGCCATAAGAAATTTGACATGTTCAAAAATCCTGCAGAAATGCTAAATTGACTGGCCTGATGAACACAGGATGGCCTGGCAGTGATAGTTGCTCCTTTCCATCGCTCATTGTGTTGACTTCATCATGTCCATTTGGTGATGTTTTTCCACTGTTGAATCATATTGCAAGTGCACGTGCATTTGCAATATGGTTCAATGGGCATTTACCATAAGAAATTTGACATGCTCAAAAATCCTGCAGAAATGCAACATTGACTGGCCTGATGAACACAGGATGGCCGGGCATTGATAGTGGGTCTTCTCCATCGCTCGTTGTGTTGATTTCATTATGTCCATTTGTTTATGTTTTCTCACTTTTGCAAAGTCACTGTGCATTTGCAATATGGTTCAATGGGCATGTACCATCACGAATTTGTCATGCTATAAAAATCCTGCAGGAATGCGAAATTGACTGGCCCGATGAACTCGGGATGGCTGGGCAGTGATTCTGGTTCATCTCAATCGCTCGTTATGGTTGATTTCAGAATGTCACTTTTGTGATGGTACCTCACTGTTTAAACATATTGCAAATGGACAAGAGTCACAAGCAAGTCACCGTCCATCAGTCATCATTCTGACACCAAACTGATACAAACTGACACCAAACGCACTTTTTCCAAGTCATTTAGTAGCCAACTATCACATACTTCAGAGCTGGCCCAAAATTCACAACGCCTTTGGTTCAAACCATAAAAAACCCATAAAACACATAGTTACGTTCTAGCTGCGGGTCCATTTCTTATGTTATGTGTAGGCCTAGCTGATGCGACCCCGAATCCCAAGTTTCGGCTCGATAGGTCATTTGGTGTCCGAGCAAAACCCTAATTGGTGCTGAAAATCCACTTTTTTCCATGACTTGCTACGGGGTCCTTGAATGAGCTATCGGACAGAAACGTTGGGTTCCGTCTCTATGGGCCGAGACGGTCGCAATGCACCTAGTCTTACGACTCTGGGACATTTCTAAATGTCGTCATTTTCGTGATGCAAAAATGAATTGAAGTCATTGCAAATGTACGAGGCTGTTTCTCGGTCCGAGAACCTTCTAGAGCCACGTAACTCACCACGCACTATCGACCTGAGGTCTAGAACAGGATTCTAAAGTTTTAGAACTCTAGGTCTGACGGTTCTTTAAAAGTTCCAACAAGGTTAACTAATGGCCTGGTTTAGTTTTCCTTTGAAATTTTATGGGATAAATGACTGATTTACAGTTCATGGGGGTTGCCGCCTAATCACACATATGAAGTTTTGGACAGATCTGACTTTTTTAACCCTTCGAAACAGCCCCTGAGACACCAATTATGGCACTTCAAGTTGGCACAGGAAGCTATAAGTCAACACATATCCTCATTGGGGTATGCATTTACAGAATCCTGAGTTTTAAGTCCTTACGTTAAGAACTGACTGATTTACAAAGGGTTGAATGCACTATGTCTATCAAACTGCAGGCAGGGTATGGATATACACTTTTAGGGCGATTTTAACCACTTCCGGTTGGTCCAGGAAGCTTAGAATCAACACAGGTAGACCTCATACTGGCCTGATGGACTGTTACCGAACACAGGTTTATACGGCATTCATAACCCATATAGGCTTCAGGTTGAATTTAGGGGTGCAGGCAATGTATTCCTATGGGGAGAGAAGTCAATGCAAACTGTTTGATGTAAACACCTTCTTTTAACTGTTAAGGGTTAATGCCACACGGTCAAGGTTAGGCTTGCACGGATCGGGAGGACCTTAGGAACGTACCTGACGTCGAATTGTGCTTCTCACCCTAATGGTTCTCTCACTGTCACCCAAAAGCAAATGACGTTGTGGGGCAGGCTTCATTTTGGGCCTACTTTTCTAATGGTCGCTGCGCTTAGACCGAGCGAGCTACGGTCAAGCGGGGCATCTCGTTGAACTCGGCACGGCCTAGAGAATATGGAAATGCCATTGCAGACTCTGTGTGTCTTTAATCACCGCACTTTGTCACTCCATCCTTCTGTGTGTGTGTGTGTGTGTGTGTGTGAGAGAGAGCTTTTCTTTGACATCTGTTGGGAGAAATGACTGATTTACAGTTTATGGGGGTTGGCTAATCACACATACGAAGTTTTTTGATCTGACCTTTTTAACCCTTGGAAACTGCCACTATGACACCATTTAAGGCACTTCCGGTTGGCACAGGAAGCTATAAATAAACTCATATCCTGATTGGGGTATGCCTTTACAGAATCCTAAGTTTTAAGTCTTTACGTTAAGAACTGAGTTATTTACGGAGGGTTTAGTGAGTGTGTGTTATTTCAGAAAATCATAGAAAATCACAGAAATCTCGCAGAGCTCCGCAGCACACTTTAAAAAGATTTGTATGAATCCCCTGCAACTGGATCTGTAACTGTTGAAAACCCCCCCCACCTATCTTTGAACATCACCAATCTGTCATTGTACGATTTCTCTTAAATGACGATAGATAAATGGCTGGTTCTTTTTTTATTGACACCGGAGGCTCCTTGACTTTGACGTGAAGTGGAAAAATAATTTCTCTATTTTCATTTTGGACCTTTAATCCCAGAGAAATGGCCATAACTCAAAAACCATTGATGCCTAGACGCCATCTTGTTCGGGGCAAACTGCCCATTATGCCAAACCTACGCTCACCAAGTTTCGCCTTCAAAATATTTTCCGTTTTCGAGATAAGGCACCGTCGTGATTCGTGATGTTTTGTCCAATAGCAATATGATTGCTTATGCCCTCCTGTGGGATTTTCCGGGACAGCGGAAAAATGACCAAAATTTGATTATTTTATAAAACGGAAAGGGAATGTCCGACAAAGTTCATTTGATGATTTCCCGGTAGGTCCGGACCTGCCGCTCGGCCCGACGCCGTCCGCAAATTTTACAAAAATTTTCGGACGTCTAGTAAGGGACCGTACATTTGCAATATGGACTTTCTCACTAACCATACAGCAAATGGCAAAATGTTCCCTTAACCTCTTACGTCGACCCGGCACGCATGCGTCCCATCTAGCCATCTGGAAATGCAAATGCGCTACGCTAAATGCTAATAGCACTCGTTAAAACTCAAACATTCATTAAAACACACATGCAGGGTACTGAATTAAAGCTACACTCGTTGTCAATCCAGCCAACAAGTCAGATTTTTTAAATTCTTTTCGGCGAAAGCATGAGAAGCTATTATCTGATAGCATGCAACACCCCGAAATACCCGAAAGGGACGTAAACAAAATAATTAGCATAGCCGGCGCTACACAAAACGCAGAAATAAAATATAAAACATTCATTACCTAGGACGATCTTCTTTGTTGGCACTCCTAGATATCCCATAAACATCACTATTGG